>NC_141914.1:32819342-32970857 GCF_057802395.1 Ceratotherium simum simum | reverse complement strand
ATGATAATTAGCATTTCTGTGTGCTTACTACGTGTCAGAAGCGATTCTAAATATTTCAGTATAACTCATTCAATATTTACCTCGAAACTTGAGTTAGGCACTATTATTTTGCCAATATTACAAGTGAGCCGAAGTCCTAAAGAGGTTAAATAATGATGTGTCTAACTCAAGTTTCAGCTAACAACTCTTAAGAGGAAAATGATAATCCATTCTAAATTGTGAAGAAATAAGCCTTTTTTGAAACTTATCAATTGATATTTTTAAGTATTAATTGAGTCTAGACACAAGGTAAAGGTTGCTTTAACTGGCTTTTGTAGAATTGGGGGCTCAGTGTTCACAAAATCATTCAATATGTCAGTATTCCTCACTGTTGATGACAATAGATGTCAAAGCCTATTGATCAGATTACAAAATCTATGGGATAAGAAGTGTGAAATGAGCACTTTCTTAGTTCTTTCACATTTAACAATATTAACACTATTTTATAGAGAGTAATATGCTTTTTTCTTTCATATTTTATGCACATGTTGTTGTCTCTAGACAAGCTGGGCCATCTGTCTCTGGCTGGGTAGGAAGTTGGAACTGCCATGGAAGTCTAATACAAAGAGAAAAAAGTGTTAAAATGCAGCTTTGACATTACACATAATATTGCAAAAAGATAATAAGATTGACAGCCACACTTCAGGGAGAGAAAATTACTCCTAGGCAGGGTTGTAGAACTTGATTATAGACGAGCTAGAAGAGAAAGGAGAAGGGTAAAGGAGACGGAAGAGCAGATATCTTAGAATAGCATGTTTAAAAAAGAACCTAGGATTTTGATCGTAACAAATCTCCTCTCTTAGAGAGCAGAAGATGTTAAAAGATTAAGGTGAATGGTAACGATATAAATTGCATAAAAGTTTCTGCTCTGCTTTTCCTTCGAGATTCTGGAAGGAAATTGTGTCCCAGTCTCCCCCTTGCACAGCAAAGTAAACTTGAGTCCTCCTCTCTTCAACATGTTTTGTCTCATCCCACATTCTTTTTATCCACACACATGTACACATGGGTTTTTGATCATTGTGTATTACAGACACTGGCTGGTTTTTGCTTTAGTTAACATAAGTAATATTTATAATTTAATAAAGATTTTGATATTAATTTTAATAGTGGTATTATTTTATTCAAAAATAATGATGAATTAGGAATGCATAATTGGATAGCTAATAGAATGACCTAATTAACTAAGGATCTGGAATGCTTACTTCCCATGGCTTAAAAGTCATCATTTCACTTAGGAACAAAATGACTCAAGTATTTATCTAAATGTCTAACTCAGGCACATACCTTTTTTTTTGCTTTCCATTGCACATACTTGATTCATTGCTGTGGGGGAATGGAAATCCATCACATGTTTATAACCATGACCTCTGTTCATTATCTTTGGTTATTATGTCTCTTTAACTTTTCTGCAAATTGTTTTGATATTAACAGAAATACAAATGAGAGGAAAAAAATATTATCCAAAGTTCTCCTTTCCTTCACTGCTCCCCACCCAAAACATTTTTTATTGTTTATCTCCTTTCTGTTTCTTGCTTTGTCTATGTATACATTTTTATTAAATTGTTTCATGTAATAAAGTTACAATTATGTTTTTTATTTTATCATTTAATATATATTTTATAACTCATTTCCCTTGTATATAAAAATGAAATGTAAAGTTTGTAAATGCATATGCATATATAAAAATACAGTATATTATTGAGGGAATTTTTACAAAACCATAATTTGAGGATGATTAATAGTACTGAAAAATTATCAATATTTTGCATGAAAGCAATTTTTTGACACTCTGTACCTTTCATTAGACTAAAAAAAATCTGTAAGTGATGATAGAAAAAGCATTGGAGAAAGAACAAATTGACATCGCTTCAGATTTCTAGATGAGCTATAACTTTCTAATATTTTAAGCAAATAAAAAAAGCAAGAAAGGAAACATTAAAATATTCATATATAAAGTGAATTTGAATATACTTAAAATAAAAAAAAATCACTACTCTTTATGCTTTCTAAGTTTTTGGAGGAGAAAAGAAGAAAAAGTGGGGTTGATAAATTAATTTACTTTGTTATCCACAATAATTGTGGATATCCACAATGTATAAGAGATTCCTCTCTTCCTTTGATAATAAATTGTCCCATAGAATATGGTCCTTGAAGAAAATGAGCATAGATTGTGTCTATAATCATAAAAGAATGGAGACTATTTTTTAAATTAACCACTCATAAATCACAATTCAATACTCTTATCTATTGACAGAATCATCTAGAGGGTTTAGGGAGTCTCAATGACAACTTTTAACAAAAAAGTTAGTATTGATTGAGAAAATTACTTCAACTTATTGATTGAAGTACTTTTATTAAGTTAAACTTCTAAGTCAATACCTGAAATTTTCCATGTCCATCAGAATTTTCTTGAGTGTTCTTTCAATATATGAGAGCCATAACCAATGCAGATTCTCAAATGTTTAATATTAAACATGAGATCTTGCATCATGAGACAACAAATTCTTCAAGGACAGGATTCTGAAGAATTTCTTTCTGGTCCTTCAAAACTAGAGGCTGTTGACGGTTTAGATGGGGATTTCTTAGTCATTGTGACTCCAACATAGAATAATTCTTTATTGTTTGCATAAATTGAGAATAAGACCTGGGGCTTATTTTGCTATTTATGTCCAAATTCTTAAAAGTGTAAATATTTTTTCACAAAGTGACCACAGTTCCCAGAATTAAATAGGGAAAATATGTATCCATAGGTGTAAATTGTTACATTGTATATAATAAAGAAAATTGAAAACAACCTTCAGGGCTGGCCCCGTGGTTTAGCGGTTAAGTGCACTCGCTCCGCCGCTCCGATGCTGGCAGCCCGGGTTGGGATCCCGGGCGCACACCGACACACTGCTTCTCCGGCCATGCTGAGGCTGCGTCCCACATACAGCAAGTGGAAGGATGTGCAACTATGACATACAACTATCTACTGGGGCTTTGGGGGAAAAATAAATAAATTAAAAAATTAAAAAAAAAAAGAAAACAACCTACATATCTGAGAATAGATAATTAGTTAAATGTTACAGTATATTCACACAATAACCATACTAAGTATTAATTGAAAATCATATTGTACAAAAAATTTAATAACCTGACAAAATGTTAGTGTTGCATGAAAAATATGTATATTGCATATACATGCATATATACATATTATATATGTGTATATATATATAACATTTTATGACATATTTTTCAATGCACACTTTTAATATAAAACATGTAAATGTGTCTACAAATATATTAACTGAAGTAATTTATGGAAAATTTGATTTTTTTCTTTCTTACTCTTTATGTATTTATTTGGTAATTTGTGAAATGCATGTAAGCACCTGATTATTGCAGAACAAAGATTCATAGTAACTTGAATATTTTTGCTATACCTTTGGTTACCAGCTACAAGTGAGCCCCACCCAGTTCATTTCAAAAAGGTTATTCTGTTTCTCTGTTCAACTTATTTTTCACTCTCCACAACCACTTGCTTATTTTTTTTTTGCTTTATTTATATTAAAAAGTATTTTATTGGGTGAAATCAAATCATTGAAGTATTAAGATAGACTGACTTTATTTTTCCCTTTTGCTGATTTCAGTCTTGCTGTGCTGAATTACCTTTTCTATTTTTGGGTAAATCTTATACATTTTAGGTCACTTTTATTCATAAAACTAAGTTTTGGTGAATTTCAGACTTTATCTTATAACTGACTGGATTGATAATCTTATAACCTAACTGACTCCTTTCCCCCAACGTAGGTTAACCTTGTGGTACAAGGCACTTTAGAATAGGGAGGAGGTCTATTCTTCACGTACCTCCTGCTTCCCCTTTTTTAAATTTGAGTACGTATCTACCTAACTAGATAAGGTTTAGCCTATTGTTATTCATAGTTGCTACTTTCCTGAGTAATATGACTGGCAGCTGTTTTCCTCTATGTGGCAGACATCCAAATACTGATTTTGCTATATATTTTGGACACGTGTCTGAATTGCTTACAATAATCTAGGGTTGTGTCTATCGTCCCAATATTCCTTCCAGTTTAGTATTTGTCACTCTAAAAAAGTCACAACTTGGACAATAAATTGTAGGATCACGCTCCTTGCGGGAAACATTTGTGAGGTCTTTCTAGGGTAGAACTTCCACACAGCTTTGGCTTAACCATCTCTAGTAGCCCCCTTCCTCTAATGTTAGCTCATACCACCAGATGTCTACCCTAGAGTCTCTTGCTTCTCATGCCAATTGCCTGGAAGATGAGTGGAGTAAATTTAAAATTGTCTCAAACCCAGCAACTTCTGCAGTGTTTCATCAACCACAAGAATCTCCTTTCCTTGAACAACATTGGGAGTTCAGGTTGCTCTGCTGCCTCCTCCTTTGTTGCTCTGCCATCCAAGGTCATATTGCTGCAGCCAGCATCTGAAGAACAGAAGTTCACACTCCCTTGTTGTTTCTTCTAATCTTTACGTGATTCTCCTGATACCTCCATTTGGATCCAAGGGGGAAATTTCCTCACTCTTCTTCTAATGGGAAAGCAGTTGAGGTAGGAACTCTTCCTACTGAAGATTCCAAAAATATCATGATCACTACCATATGCTCTCCCTAGTCCTCAGGTTATATGTGAATCATTTAAGATCTTCAAAGAAATCTTAGAATAGCATGTTTAAAAAAGAACCTAGGATTTTGAAACAAAAGCTGGTGGACATGAGTCAAGAACAGCTGGTAATTTCTACTACCTACATCCTCATACCTTTGTCTGTGAAGGGTCTGCCTAACTCAGTCTTGAGAAATTGAGACTATTTTAAAAGAAGTCTTAAAAAGTTAGACTCCTTTACTAGTTACTAGAATACTATCAATATAAATAGGCATGAAAGGTGAGAACCAAACAGCTTTATTTTTTTGTGTGTGTGTGAGGAAGATCGGTCCCGAGCTAACATCTGCCAATCCTCCTCTTTTTGCTGAGGAAGACTGGCCGTGGGCTAACATCCATGCCCACCTTCCTCCACTTTATATGGGACACCGCCACAGCATGCCTTGCCAAGCGGTGCGTCGGTGCGCGCCCGGGATCCGAACCGGCGAACCCTGGGCCGCCGCAGTGGAGCACGTGCACTCAACCGCTTGCACCACTGGGCCAGCCCCCAAATTGCTTTATTTTAAGAGTGCAAACATATCTAAGTTATTGTCCTTACTCTTTTGGGTTCCATATGTGTACCTCCCTTCTATTATTAATTGAATATTTGTAGAGGCTGTAGTGTGTCTTATTCTATAGAAATTTCTGCTGGATTGCCAGAACAGATACTTTATTTTATAAAAATCTACCCTGAGCCAGCTGGGCTAGTCATCATTCTCTGGATAGGTCTTACATATTGCCATGTTGAGCTTTTCTTCCCCTTTTTTCCTCCTCCATCTACCTCCACTGATGCAATTCTAACTTTATATCCAATGACTGTCTCTGACCTCCAGCCTTCAATGAATCCTTTCCTAGTTTCCCTCTACTCACCAATTGTAAACTCTTTTAAGACATGGACCATAGTCCCTGGAACATAAAATTGTGCTTTTAACATAATAGGAAAACAGTGAGTATTTATTGGTTTGAATCAGTAGAAATATGTTTAACTGGTTTTAAAATGTATTTTAAGAAGCATGAAGTTTTTCACTCAAGAATTAAATTGAAATGGACTTTTACTCTGCGTGACGGTTGTGATAAATGACAGAACTTAACTTACCCATGGTTCTTAAACATTACGAGATTATCTCACAAACTTATGAGATAGATAGGGCGAACATTATCTTTATTTTACAGATGACTACGCTGAGGCTGAGGAAGGTTAAATTAATTCCTGAGGTCATACAGCTGTGAGTGAAGGAACCCACTTTTTTGACTAGAGTACTTTCCTTTTCCACAACATCACTGCACTGTGGGGAAGGGGAGTGTGAATCTTTGTCTGTACGCTGATCTACTGACACGAATAAATCCTAATAGTTACCATAGGCATTAAACAATCTTCTAGAAGCCCATTCCAAGGCCATTGGAAGGATTTATTTACATTCCTCAGAGGGCTATTCTGCATCTCTAGCCTTTTTTCTTCCATTCTTGCTAACAGGATGGCGCACAAGAAACCTAATTCACCCTCTATCATTTCAAAAGAAAGCAGTATATTAATTAAAACTATTGTAGAAATTTGGAGCGAGGACAATAGGATGGGCTAGGTGGACTACTTCTGGTCCTTTAAAGCAAGAGAAGGAAAGGCTAAGTCTCTGGCGACATGGCGCTCTACTCCCAAAGGAGGCTGGGATTCCTGGGGTGCACACAGAGCCCTACCGAGGGATGGGGCCTTGGGTTGCACTGTGCAGATGCCACTTCCAGGTTCCGCCCACAAGGACTTCCCTGTGGGCCAGGGATGGAAGAAGAATGACTCTGTGACTCCTGTGATGAGGCAAATCTCAGGAGACCAAAATGAAGGTGTGTTTTGGCCTATTGCCTGATTTTAACAATGGGTTCTGAGTTCTCACTGCAGGCTCATTAAAGGGCTTCTCCTGCTCTCAGCTTCAGAGAAACTGGATGGCCCTGAGGGAACATCACCTTTAGAAAGCTCCTGGTTATGGATCTGAGATCCTGGGCTTTGTCCCAGGAGGACCAGCCACTGAGTATTAAGGACTCTCTTGAAATAAGAAATTACCTTGAAACACCCTTTCTGTGACTTATTATTTCAGATTATAAACCTTGAAAAGAGATGAGAAAAAAAGAACATCTGCTGTATCCCTGAAAACGTATCATTTAATCCCTGATTTCCAAAGTGAGAGGATAAAATGCTCTCCATGTGTTAGAAGGAGTAGGTTCAGCATGGTAAATACGCTTTTTCAACTATTTTACTTTCCCTTAGAGTTATATGTAAAAGGGTTGACAGGAAAGGGAATAACAGCTTACTAGAACAGGTATAAAATCTATGTTCCGTACAAAGGGAGGAAGAGAGGGAATTCACATGCCTTGTTTAACAACTGCTACGTTAGGCCTTTGTATTAGCAGCAATATAGGAATTGGGAGAGACATTTATTTCCCTTTTAATTTTTCTGACTTTTTTCACTTAAGAAGCATGTTAATACTTGTGACCATGAGTAGTTTACCTTTTCCATCCTACTCTCTGTATCCCAAATTTCTGCAGTACTCTTCCATTTATATACTTCTCTTTCTGAAATGATAGAGGATGAATTAGGTCTCTTGTGAACAATCCCTTTTAGTAATTATGGAGTTAAGAGAGGCCTGGACTCAGACTAGAACTCTGATGATGTAAACAAAGATTTGAGACTCCCTCCATACTTCTAGACCTCTAGGTCTGAGGCCCACAATAGTCTGTAATAGACAGCAGACTGTGAGCACACGAACTGGTCCCAAACACCATCATTATGTGATATATTGGAGAGAGAACTGGATCTAAAGTCAGTGCCAGGGTTTACCTTGGGCCTCAGTTACTTATTATAGTGTGACCCGTTAAACACTTAGAGCCAGTTTTCTCATCTGTAAAATGAGAATCAAGATACCTAGCTCATGCTGTAAGATGTTTCCCAAAACCTGTCCTGATGACATCCATATTCGAGGGTCATTTAGAGTGAGTAAGGTCGAGGTGCAGTTTTCTCCAAGAAAAAAAAAAAAAAATCAAATATCCCTGTAGAGAAACTAAATAAAATCCAGGTTATCCATGACTGGTAACAGGAGAATCTCCAGGTAGTAATGGGTTACTGGCCTGATACGTAAGTTTCAAACAATTTCTCTTGATATTAATCTTTCCCTTAGGAATACACGGCCTGTATAGGGGCCTCAGGGAAAATCTCTTCACATTTTCATATACAGACATCCTGATATTTTTATAATTCTTCATGGTGTAACTGAGGCCGTCTGGAACATTTAACTGAGGTTTTATTCGTTTGGGGGGGATTATACTGTGAAGGAAAATGAGAATGCCACAAAACTAGAGAATATCTTATGGGATGCAGCTCCTCAAGCTCACATTGCCTGTCCTATCCTGGTTTCTGGCATGCTTTTGTGTGGTGAGTACTATCTTAATGCCATTCCAGGATCCATTCCTAGTCATCAGCCTTCCTTTAGATCCCAAACCAGATTCCTGACAAAATGGCTTCAGCACCTAGATCCAGCCAGATCTGAAGCACAAACTTTTCCATTACGAGAGCTAATTATTCCCTTGCTTTGATTAAGCATATTTAAGTTATGTTTCTCTCATTTGTAGCAAAGTTAGCTTGAGCACATATTTCATCTTTATATCTTCTGCAGTGCCTGACACAGACTATACCTGTTGAATAAGTGCCTCACTTATTAATCATACCACTATTTGGAAATTAAAATACATATTATTTTCTATGACATAAAATTTATAGCAGAAATGAGTATAGAAAACTTTTTCTTAGTCTGTTGCTCCCTTCACTGAAAAACGTTTCTAAAATAAGGGCCAAAAGTAGGGTTAAATAAGTTTTTGACATTTATTTATTAGATATAAATTCATTACAAAATTGACTCTTCCATATAATTAGAAATATTTTAAATCATAAACAAATCATGATCATTTAAAATATTAAGTGTTAAATTACATTTTACATTTATAGAATATCCAATGTAAGAATTATAACTGAATGTCTGGTTATGTTCATGTAACAAAAAACGTAGATAAACATATGACAAATATGTTAAGAAATATACCATATATTTGTAGCTTGTAAGCCAATTTCACTTGGTTTAGTGAAAAATAATGAAAAATGGTGCATTTAATATTTACCTTATGTGAATCTTTTGGTAACTGAAACAAATGTAAAATTGTGTATCTCGACTTTACAGACAAGAAGTAAACTTATCAAAAATTTATCACTGGATGTAGTAACTCTATACTTTCCTCTACACCTGTGATGTAGGTCGGTTGTTGAATTGATTTGTCATACTTTAAAAAAAATTTCTGTCTTCTTGAAATAGATCAAATAGAGCAATTCTTTCCTTTGATTCACTGGTTTCTTTTCTTCAAATTTTTAAAAATTATAGGTTAGTATCACTGCAGACTTAAATAATCCCGTGCATTAAAAGGCACCTGCCTAAGTGAGGTTTTCCAATTGGTGTTATTTTCCAGATACTGGTGAAATACATGTATGATTTAATTTCAGATGATCAGAAGACATTGAAAATGTCATCAAATTTTAAAAATTGATACTGGATTCTAATTTTTATGGGAGGTTAGGTAAGATAGTGCTGTACATACAAAGCACTTGATCCTTTAGGCCACTTATCATCGAAAGCCTCATTAATGTATCCTGGATAAGGGAAAGAACCATTAAGCCCTAAATGCTGAAGATATTAGTCTGGCCCCATAGATCATACAAAAGAGGTGCAAATAACAGGATTACGGTTAAAACCTAGGAGAAGAAAATCCATTATTAGAAAATGTTATGCACAATATAAAAATATTCATCACAATCACAAAAGTATTTAATTTTTATTTCTCACTTTATATTAGTAAAATATTAACTGTGGTTTACTGAAGAGGCAGGGTAACACCCCAAAAGTTAGCACATGTACTCAGTTGAGAGAAATTTCTAATTTTTTAAACATCAACAAAATAATTTTCTATATATAATTCAAATGAATATCAAATGTCTATAGATATGATTGTGAGAAGATGTGGTAATTTTCTTCCATATAAGCTAAAGCAAGCTATCATAACTTACCACAAATGTGCTGTAATTTCTTAAAACCAGGCTAAGACCAAGTTTCATTTAAAAGCTATTACATTTTATGTGGCTTTGTTTTACATACCAAATGCATTATGCTAAGCCTGGGTACTGCCTCATGGTACATGACATATGATAAGGCACATAAAAATGCAAAATAAATATTTGTTGACTAGTCAATTTAGTTTTACAGTTTAATCATGTAGACTTTCAAAATAGTTATGTTTCTCTCTTGATTCCTAATGTATTAAAGTACAGCCAATTCTAATTCTTATATTTGTTATTTTAAAAAGAGATAAATTTCACCCACACCAGGAGCACAGATACAAGAACGTAAAAGGCATTTTTTTGTTTTTGTTTTTAGAACATAGAATGTGTTTTATCTCTTCCTAAGTCAGGAAAATACTCCAGAGAATAATATGACTTAATACCTTGGATTCCTCTTCATGGATTAAAAAGAAAATTGGGTGGTAACAAAATTTTATAAAATAGATTATTTGCTCACATCACCAAAATAAAGCAAAAATCAAACAGCAACAGCAACAAACCACACGTCTTCATTACAAAGAATGTCAAGCAGCAGCCTTACGCTCTCAGGCACTGATTGTACAAGGTGACTTATTGTGACGTGGAAAAGACAAAAATGAGAAAGAGATTCAACATGGTGAAATTTATCAGTAACTGAAGATTGGTCCAAAATAACATAGGTGTGCATCTTTGATGTGTAAATTATTCTGGGAAGGATAGGGAGGTTGGGGGATTGGAAAGAAGGAAAACTAGCATGAGCACTAAGAATACATTTTTTTTAATTGAGAAAGAGAGAAATCTTTGATGTCAACATTTGCATTAAATCTATGCACACTTATTTAAAACCTAATGTTTCTATTTTTTAGATGCAAGTTATACTCACACAGTTTGACTGACTGAATTAACCTGCAAAAGACGCTCATTCCAGAAAAAGAATACTGTGATCAGAGCAATGATTTCTAGTATTAATTACAAATGGCTCACATTTTGTTTAACTGTATATAAAGTTCACCCAACATATCTGCAGCGCCTATCAAAGCTAAAGAGAATAGTGACCTGGGATGGCAGTGTTGGAGTAAAGCTGATGGGAACCAGCCTCAATTCATAGAAGGCTAGTAATTATCTAGTCCAACTTCTGTATTCTCCAGCTGGGAGAACTGAATCTCCACACCAGGGAAGTAGCTTTCTCAAGGTCACAGTAAATGAGTGGCTCTAAGTCTCATGGGGTGGCCGCAGTGTCCAACATGCTCACGTTTTATCACCACCCCATAGCACAGTGCCTAGTATAGTAGGTGTTCTACAAAAATTTTGGTTGGGTTGATGAATGAAAAAATGAGTATATGAGTGACTGAATGAACAAGTGAGACAGTGTCAGAGCTAGGCTGGACTATACTTGCACAGAATAGAAGTCTGTCAGCATCTGAGTGGTGTCAGCATCTGAGTGGTTTAGGATGATGACTTGTTCCGTTACCACAAGTCCCTCAAAATGTTCTTGCTTGAGCCACGTTGTTTAAAGATGCAATGCCAGGTGCCTATAGAAACTGATACACCATGGGGCATTTTGAAGTAATTTTAATTCTCTTTAATCTTTTAATTTATCAGTGATATTGCTTATCAGTAGAGTTACAGCTGTTAGAAGACACTCTTTTTCAACTCTACCATGGGACACTCAACTCACTGAACTGCCCTACACATAACATTACTCACATCTACATTATGTCTTCAGGAAGGGTGATGGGCAAAGACACTTGTTTCTACCCCACCCTCAGCTATTTGAACACTCAATAACAGGTACTTGGAGCAAGAATAGCGCTCCTTCTAAAGGCAGTTTTCAGAAATGAAGAGGAGCAGGAGAGGGAGAAAAGTGAAAGGGTGAAGTCTGTCAACACCTAACTGCTTGATGAAGGAAGAAAAGCTGTTAGACCCGTTATAGTTAGGACAGCACACGTAGGTCTCAAAGGAATATTCAGGCAGTTGAAAAATACCTTTTCAAGTATAGGGCAAAGGGAAGAAGTCAACAGCAGGTGTTGGTGTGTAAACAAGTCAAATTTAGGTGAAAGAAAAGCAGGCATGTTTCATTATGGATTCTTGGAAGCTACTCTCTGCAGATTTAAGTGGGTAATTGAGAGTGACATTTAAAGTGGCAGGAAACAGTCTGGGCAATAGCTTCCATATTCCACATAGTCAAGTTCCAGTGCAAGAGAGGTCTTTGTAAACAGAGTTCATGGCAGTCCTTTGTGATAGAAGAGGGGTCACTAAGCCTGCTTAGGGACCCAGGTAAACTTCCAGCCTCCCTCTCTATCTCGACGAACAAAGGCTTGTCCCTGGTGGAAGGAATGAGTTTTCACATTACAGTGAGGGCTCAGGGATGTGGAAAAGGCCATCTCTGTCTTATTGGGTGACACATCAGAAGTATAGTAAGGAAGAGTTTGCAGCCCTCCTGGGGGATTTGAAAGTTGAGAAAAGAAGGCAAAATCTTCGCTGTGGCTGGCAGTGCTGTGCGAGGGGGTTGTTCTGTCACCTTCGTAGTCAATTGGCAGATCCTCCCTGGGGGTATTTTCATGATCAACTGCATCATCGGGAAACTGCGGAAATATGCTGGTGAGTTTTCTGGGGTGAGAGGAGAGGGCACTGTAGTTAGCTGATAAGGTGTCATCAATGGTGTTAAGGTCTTTTAACCCAAGTGTCTGAAGGACCCAGGGATCCACAGGGGGCCCGGGTTGTTCTTCACAGTTAGCAAATTCACTAGAGAGGTTTCTCTTGGCATTTTTGCGATGGGGGATCTCAGGAGGAAAATATCTCTGCTCTTTGGGTTTCCTCTTCCCCTTTCTGAACTTTCCCCATGCTTTGGAGAACTCATCTGATGACAGCAATTTCTGGGGAAGTAATATTTGAAAATATACAGTCAGATAATCAACTAAGGTCATTTTCTTTACTGCTGTCTAATTATACCGCCTTCAAATATTTACTGGTCACCTTAATTCCTTAGAAAACTTGATTAAATTTCTATTTTCACACACATACGCACACAAGTAAATCTGATTGGAGTAGCTTCCGTTTCTAAATTAAAATCTATGATGACAAATTACCAGCTAGAAACTCCAATTTTTTTTAATAGTCATTTAAAAGTTGAAAGGAGTAAATGATGTCTTTAAAATTTCAATTCAGGGAAGTAATTATCATTATGATGATGACAATGATAAGTACTATGAATTGAACATTGGTTATATCCATGATCTCATTTCATATATGTACTACTAAAATCTCCTTTAACGAGGAAACTGAGGCACAGGCAGGCACATTAGTGACTTGCTAAGGGTCATGCAGCCTAGATTTAAACCTAAGCCATCTGAATCTAGACAGAACCACTGATTGAAACACTATGTGACACTGCTTCCTCTATTTCATTAACTTTATAGCAGTGCCATGTGATATGTATTATATTAGTCTAAATCTCGCAAAATTGAGAATGAGAGAAAAATCTGTCTAATTTATATAACTTACTAATTTAACAACTATCCTTTTTGAACAGAAGGGTGGCTGGAGTTAGGAGCCCAGGGTAATAACTAGAGATGTGCTCCCTTTTTTAACGAAGCTAACTGAATTGTAAAGGAATTAAGTATAGTATCCTTTCTTCTCTGAACTATGCCCAATGAGAGTAGTAAGAAGCATCATCAATGTAGATGAAATAATATCAAATAATGTAGCTTGTCTAGAAGTAAGGTAGAGATTGATGATAGAAGCAATAATGATAATAGAATGGCAAATAGATAATAAAAAATACAAAACCCAAAGAAAGAAAGAACAACAAAAGGGGACGATGGGCAAACTATTCATCCTTGAGTTAGAAATAGTTTATTTTAAAAGTGTAAGAAAAAAATGTTCATTAAAAGCCAATGTAATTGTCTATATCTAATTGCTGATCAAGAGATCTGGGCTCTAGCTGTATTCATAACATTTTAGAGCAGGGAAGATTCTTAAAAGATCTTTTAGCCCGTTCATTTACAAATGAAGGTAACTGAGGCCCTAAGTGAGAGAGTGATTTACCTAAAGTCAAACAGATAATTAAAAGAACCGATCGTCTCTCAGCTCTGATTCCCACTGCAGTGTTCCATCCATCCAACTCTGTCTTTTTGATTAACCTCTGTTGTCTCAGCAATTCCCTTGACTGGCTTTTGACTCTTAAACAGCTCCTTTTGTAATCTATAGCTAAAATCTGCAATCTAGATACTTCAGAGAAATGATAGATAAAAATTCTTGCAAAACTGCTGTAATTCCTTCAGAACAACCCATCCAATGCATTCCAAGGCACTTTGCTTAGTACACTTCTTACATTTAATCAAGGAGTTTTACCCAAATCGTCTCCTTTCTCGAATCACTGCTCTGTCCTTATAAAGGGGATAGTTACATACCTTGGCCTTTTCCTCAAGACATTTAACCAAAGCAGAATTCAGGTATTGTCTGAGGTGGTTATTCTCTTCATGTAACCTAGCAAGCTCTTCTTCCTTCTGCACCAGAGTATCCTGGAGCTGCAAAAAGCAGACAATGGTGAAGCCTGCTCCATTATATTGACTTTGTAACCTTATAATAATGCCACTGATCCTTAACCTCCTTAAACTTGATTATTATTCTGTTTGTTATACGAACTCAACCTCAGGGAGCCCTCGCCCTCAGAGGCCTCAATGCAACCTACACCCACTACCACCTGATCGTTCAGTTGTGTGCCCTGAATTTTTTATCCATTGCAAAGTGTTTGAAGAGATTATATAACTTTTAAAATTGTAACCACAAGGGAATTGGGGAGGTATGTAGGAAAATGGGCTGCAGGCAACTGTTTAAATATAGAAAAAGGTGTTTAGAAAGGTTTTACTGGACTCCTTCCTCACACATTAAAAAAAGAAGAAAGAAAAAGAGGTGGGTTGGCTTCCCTCAGCCTCAGACTGATCTGTTTGTATGTCTACTAGATTAAATTACTCTCTCAAGAACAACAGCCAACAAAATGTGGAAAATGAAGCAATCTTTGCAAAAACTTTTATAATCATCATCTCTTCTCCAAGTGAATAGCTATGTTTATGGGTTAAAAATACGATCACACTCATCTAATTTGATCTTTCCAACAGCCCTCTGAGGTAGGCAGCACCTATTCCAATAGACAAGGAAAAGGAGGCTTCAAGAGGTCATACAATTAAAATGTGTAAAGGCAGGGCTTGACTGCAGGTCCTCCTAGAGGGTTTTGGTGGTGGTGGTTATTGTTTTCTGTGACATTGATCATCCAACTTTGATCGCTTTGTGGACAGATATCCACTTTGGTTCTAAACTGAAAGTCAACATATAAATTTAACAAGGGAAAAGAAGCAATGTGACATTGAAGGACAATATTAAGAATGGAAAACATGGACCACGGCGGGTCTCAATGTTCTGATTATCTACACATACCTGTTTGTTTCTATAGAGCTGAGAGGAAAGCTGAGCCTCTTCCCATGAACACAAGTCAGGAACAGGGAAATTTGAGTCGCTTGATGATTCTATGTGAAAACAAATGGAAACTGAGAAAACACACTTGTAGTTTATGTGCAATAAAGAACTCGCCACAGGATTTTGGAAAGTTTAACAGGTTCAATTACCCTTCTAAAAATAGCTATTGTCTCCACCTAGGAAAACAAAATATTTAAAGCTTTCAAAACCAGCAAGCATGCTATGAAAGACAAATATTTATAGATTATATGCCAAAGTGGTTACAGAGGTGAATTTTTAGGAGTTAAGAGGTCACATTCCCCTCTAATATATGTATTCCTGCTGACTAAATTTATTAAGACTGTTCTATCTGCATTATTAATTCATTCAAATATTTATTGATCTTTCCCTCACTAAGCATAATGTTGCAATTCCACTATGTTTTTCAAGTTTTTATCTTATTTTCTAAGCTTTAGTGCTTGATAATATAGTGTTTTCCTCCTGACATATAAGTGTGTTTCAAGATTTTGCGGCTTTTTGTTTGTTTGTATCTTTTCTCAAACTCAGAAAAAATCATGTGGCAGAACCAACAATAAAGACATTTAATTCTGAGTGCTTGGCTCTAGAATGAAATGCAATTTTGGAGGCTACCATTTTTCCCCAGATGAAAATCTCTGTCTGCCTGTCTTAAATCTGATGGAGAATATTTATTCAGAATTCTATGTGCTAGCACTTTCTACTTTAAAATAATCTGGGCCTTGCTTTTCTGAAGACTTTGATGAAAATCTCAAAACTGTACCCCAAACTCGTGTATTTCAAATGTCATCATCTGTATGTCTTTTTTGCTTTTTCAAAAAAAAAATTTTTTTCATGTTTGACAGTAAACTATACCCACCAATAAAAAAGATGCTTGCACATGCTGAATGGTTTACTTTTACTTTCTGTTTCCCATCTGGTACAGTTCCTACTCTTGCTTTCCTCTACCTAAACTGAAATATTACTGAAATATTTTTGATTAAAGTGGAATAATAAGTAAGGAGACAGGAATAAAATTTTATACACTGTTTGGTTTCATATCCCTGGGCATTCTGTTTTCTCTGTTGCCTGTGGTAGAAAGGTAAAACTGAACTACTTGCTTCCTGACATATAAATGTGTTTCAATATTTTGGGGCTTTTTGTTTGTTTGTATCTTTTCTCAAAGTCAGAAAAATCATGTGGCAGAACCAACAATAAAGACATTTAATTCTGAGGTGTCTGAGAGTTTTTCCAGAAACTTGAGTGTTAATACAGAAAATCCTTTAATATTTATAAATACGGTTACGAAACCTCAGGTCAGAATTAATTTCCATCAATATTATGCTTCCTCCAAAGTTGAAGTCTTCTTTGGGTAAAAAGAAAATATTTTTTTCCACTTATAAGACACTGTTCATAGAATTTCCTCTAGGAAATGATCCAACTGGTATCTTGATTCCAAAAGCATCCCACGAGTATGATTTATAAAACTTTGAGCCAGACCCAAACTCCCTCAGTGAGTTGGAAATTTCCAAGAACCATAAAGGGATGTAGGAAGAAATTCATGTTGTCCATCAGACAAGGGGAAGAATCCCATTTTCACTATTTTACAAGTACAAAATATCAGGTTACTTAAGTTGTAAAATGCAAGAGTCTTTGGAGTTTCTTAAACTTTCCATATCATTCCTTCTTCAACAGAGTTCCAGCCCATGATGCTTTGCAACTATGGTGCTGGAAAAGGGCTTCAGATCTACCAGGAAAGCAGAAGAGCAGAACTTACCCTGTGCCTGTGGTGCTCGTTGGGGCTCTCTGTTGTCCAGGAGACCAGCAGCCCAGAAAGAGACCCAAGTCTCCGTGGAAACGTCAACACTAGATTCTGACGTTGTAGTGGAATACGGGCAATTATAGTTCTGGCCTCCTACAAAGTACTGGTCTTGGCAAGGCAGAACGGTGTTCTGTGAAATTCAGTATGAGGGGTATGGGGGTCCCAGGAGATGGGTTGATGCGGATTTGGAGGTGGGAAAGAGTGGGAGCAAGAAATAGAAATTACATGCAATGAATAAAAAATAGTCAAGGTGTTGGTATAGATCCCAGATCAATTTTGAGTGATCAAAACATAATTACTAAAAGGGAATCAGCTTCTTGGTTTACCCAGTACTTTCCTTAGGCCCTCTCAGCAAAGAACAGGCTAGTATTGGATGGACCACATTTGTAAATATACAAGAGTATTTTCTGTTGCAATGTCTGAGTCATCTCACAGGCTACCCAGGATCTAAGTAAAAGGAATTCTATTTAATGATTCAAAGATATGAGAACTGTTTGGCTCTTTCTAGCAAATATCTTAATTATATTTCTAATATCCTTGAAAAGCAAAGAGCCCAGAATGCTAAGGCTGAAATAGACAGAACCTGACATATAGTCTAACCTCCTTATTTTAGTTTCTTAGTTTCTGAATTATAAACTTGCCCAATTCCTCCCTCTGGCTTTAAATGCTGCTGGAACCTATAATGATCTGAATAGTTTGAGATATATATATATTCCAGAGATAACTAAATAAATTTTGCTTAACTCCAAGTACAGGAGCATAAAGTCACTCCAAGTAAACATATAATCAAAGCTAAAATAAGTTAGTCAGCAAAGATAGCAAGCTCTAGGTCTCTCCATCACTAGGTCTCAATGTCCTTCCAAAGTTACCTCGCCACCACTATGCCTGGCATGCATTCTCCACTGTGTTCTGAGCCAGTGAACATCCTCCTGCCCTCGACTCCTCAAACCTCAAACACACAGTTTTTCCAAATGTCCAGGCAGGAGCGGGTGTGCAGCCTTCCTGGGTTAATCTGTACAACAGCCCATTCCTAATTATTTGTCAATGTTTAATCAGGTAAAAGCCATTCATTTCAGCAGAGCCCAGCTTTGGACAAACTCTTTATTGACCACTGCAAGTCTTTTGTTGACTTGAGGACCTTCTTGGGCATAACATAAACAGAGAGAAAACAAGAAGAAGAGGGGAAAAAAAAGTTAAGTCAATTAAGTCACCCTTTGTTAATGTTCCCGGTAAGTTTAGTTTTGAAAAAGTCCAGTTTTGAAGCAGGTCCAGCTTGGGGAGTTCAGACTAAAGAAATTCAGCAGAAGGTGTATCAAGTGCTATTTTCTTTTATTTTAAAAGCATGTTTGTAGGCACTTTCCCTGAAGATATTATCAGAATCAGAGCTGAGCTATTATACAATTGACACCTGAGAAGAAAACAAGCCCCAGACACCCCTAGACTAGTTCAAGTCCAAGTGTTTGCAAATATGTGCATAATCTGGAAGAAGAGGTGGAATGAAGGCTATTCCAGGTGAAGAGGGAGAGAAAGTTGGGAGAAAGTACAGAAAGTAGAAATAATAGAGAAGGTAAAGGAATGAGAGAAAGATTGACACGGAGAGAAGGAATTAAGAGAGAGAAGAGAAAGCCCAGAGAAGATAGAGAAGAAAAGGGAGATGGGGCAGCAGAGAAGACCTGATGTAATTGGCAGGTAGCAGAGAAATCTTGCTTCCACGGTGGAAGAATTCTAAATGAAAGCTGACTAGCTCTCAGAGCCCCCAGGTTTCACCAGCAGACTAGCTAACGCCAGCTCCTCACTTACCATCTTGCAGTGGAAGAAGGCGCTGCAGACTGAGCCCACTCTTAATTTTTTCGGTAAAGCCCGTGGGAGCTTTAAATGGGACTGAGGGGAGGAGCTAGGAGAGGCGAGTTCTAATCCGCGGGAGCTCCGGGTGGCGCCCGGGGCTCCCGGCGAGAGCCGCCCTCTGATTTGGTGCGAGGCTGTCAAACTGGTGACGCGGGTCGGGCGACATCCAGCCAAAGCCAAAGTCACCGGCAGTCACGGCGGCCGCCGCGCCGGGACCTGGGACCTGCGGGTCGGGGTCCGCGGCGGTGGGTCCCGGGCAGGGCCCGCGCGCTCCGCCTCCGGGTGCGCAGCGTGGCTTCAAACCCCGCGCCTGTGCCGCCCGCGGCCCGCCGACCGGGCGCCGGGCATCAGGTGCTGGCGGTGACCGCTCCGCCGGCCCGACGGCGCGAACGCGGCTCCCACTCGCGCGGGGCGCCCCGCGGCCGGCCAGGGCGGGGCGCACAAGCCGGCCCGGGTGCCGGGGCGTGGGGTCAGGAAACGCTCAAATCGGCATCTCAGGGATGAGGGCAGCACTTGGGGGAGCCCATCCAGCAGGCTCCAGAGTTAATACTGCTCCTTGTTATTTTCTGGCCACTTGATAAATATCAACGTGCTGTATGACGTCGTGAATTGATTTCCCTTTTTTTTCCTTCTATTTGATGTGTCTCGTTTTCCCCAGCTTCTGAAGTGGGTGTTAAATGTGGAGGTGATCTATGTCCATTCCAGAATGTACATTTCAGGAGAAGAGTGGTTTCTGTCCATTTTGTTCACTGCTGTCCCCAAAGCGCCTGGAACAATTTCTAACATGTAATGGGTGCTCAACAAGGAACGAATTAAACTACAAATTTAAGAACTTAAAAGTGTCTGTCCCTGTGTTGGTCTTATCTTCACAACTACTATTATATAGAAAAAATTATTACAATTAAGAAAAATCAGTGTTAATACTTCTCAATTAAAGCGTTTGATTTCCACCATCTTTTCTGTTGCATTTTAGTCTCACAACAGCATGATGTTACATCCAGAGAAGAAAGAGGGGTAATACCATCTTCAAAACCGTTCCTCTACCACTAACAGCCATTCTTATTTCAACTGGCAATAACCCTAGGAAGTAGGTACTCTTATTGTCCCTGTGTCAAAGGATGGAGAGTGAAGCACTGAGGTTAAGAAATTTGACACAATGTTAACACCATTAGGAAGTGGCAAACTTGGGATTTTAACCTCTGACTCCAGCATCTGTGCTCCCAGCTATGGTTTTTGACTCTCTTTGACTTCTTTCCACCGCACGTTATAGCCATTTATGTAATGGGGATTGTTATGGACTAAATTGTGCTCCCCCCCAAATTCATATGTTGAATCCCTAACCCTCAATGTGACTGTGTTTGGAGATAGGGCCTCTAAAAAGGTGATTAAGGTTAAGAGGTCTTAAGGATGGTGCCCCAATCCAATAAGACTGGTGCGCTTATCAGGAGAGGAAGAGACACCAGGAAAGGCCTACAAAGAGAAGAGGCCATGTGAGGACACAGCAAGAAGATGGCCATTTGCGAGTCGAGGAGAAACTGATAACCCTACTGATGCCTTGATCTTGGACTTCTAGCCTCCAGAACTGTGAGAAAATAAATTTCTGTTGTTTAAGCCACTCAGTCTGCAGATTTTGTTAGGGCAGCCCTAGCAAACTAATACAGACATGGTATAGGCATTGAGAAAACTTCTGGTTCTGGTTGGCATAGATCTTTCTCTAATCCAGTTTTGACCTGTATTTATTCTGCCTTCTTTTGTACTTATCACCCATAGCACTTAGCAGTAACTAGTACATAGCAGATGCTCATTAAGTGCTATGTGTCCAAAATTAAGGAAGGAATGGAACAGGAAGAGGAGGAAAGTACCAGACTTGATAGGGTATCTTTTTCCAGCTCTAATACTGTTTATTCACAAACATTTTTTCAAGTGAATAGTACCAGGTTTGGGGATTACTGCCTGGAAGATACTGCCTGGGTTACTTGACATGACTCATATCAGTGAATGATGTGAGAGAGTGGTCCCTCTCTGCTCTCGCTGCCCAACGGGCAAGGATGCCCTGATAATATGACCCTGAGATGATGAGGGAAACAGATCAAACCCATTTAGGCTGTAGGAATCAATGATCTTGTTCAGGGTAAAGAAAACTTTAATTAGTTTTATGACGAGCAGCAGGAGAAGCAAAAGGAGGATCAAATTGTTTTATTTTTGGAAATTGTCATAAATGAGACATGAGCCTCTAGAAAGTACAGTTTTTTTGACACTCAAAATGGGCAATTGTGCAAACATGATACGAAAATAAAGGGCATTGGCTTTGGATCCAAATATACCTGGGTTCAAACTCCTGCTCTACTGTCTGAGATTGAATCACCTGGGGCTATGTTACCATGGTCTCTAAATCCTCAGTTAGCTTCCCTGGTAGATTAAGAAAGAAATACCCATCAGAGAGGTTTATTAAAAACCTGATCATTAATGCTTGAAAATTCCTAATTCACTGCCTAAATCATGACTAGTAGCAATTATTATTGTTAGATGTGGAGGACTCTGCCTTTGAACATATATGCTGCTGTGCCTTGCTTGTTAAAAATAACTGAAAATGAAATCTACATTTATAAAACAGGTTTTTTTTTTGAAGGCTAGAAATATTTTTTAAAAGCCTTTGATGGATTTTAAGCACAAATCCTTGATAAATCATTAACTACTTTAGCTTAGTAGGAGTGGGAGTATATATGGTGGCAGAAAATTCTAAAGTTCAACTGTGAGGAGCTATTGACAATTGAACATAAATCAGAAGATAAAGCTGTCTTGAAATCATAAACTGATGGAAAAATTTCCAAATTCTTAAAATCGGATTTAAGCACATCTTTTTATTTAAGATCTACTGCTTAGGTATAAGCCTTATTTTTTGTTTGTTTGCTTGATGATTTTTTTAAAATTAATCAAGTAAGCAATAATGTAAAATTCTTGGGTCATTTTTTATTAATACATATGAAAGAAAGAAGTGTACCTTCCCTAGCAATTGCAACCCATGAAGATGTTTTTTCTTCTATGAACAATACAATCAGTTAAAAACTGCCTTTTGTATTGTGTATTAAAAAGGAGGTAGCTAATAACAGCCCAAATTGTTGAATCAGGGCACTGCCTCCTGCCAGGGCAAAGATATAACAAAATAGAAGGTAATTTGACCTGCACACAAACCAAGTCTGTAGACAGAAAAGGGTAGAGTGTGATCAGAGGTGGGCCAAGGAGATAAATAAATTGGCATATGGAATGTTCTTTTATTTCACCCCTGGAGGACACTTTATTCGATTACCTCATTAGTGAAGTCAGCAGCATATATAATAAAAGAACAATTTTAAAATTCTCTTTATAAACGTAGCCTTTTCCCATAGCTTCAACAGCTGAATCTCCAGGCAATAAAAAGATAGTATTTCTGCTTTCACAAGTAGGTAAAGAAAAGCATAACCCTTAGAAAAAATTAAGTGCAGTAGATAATTTAGACTGGGAGATTTAACATTTGCATATTTTATTTTAGCATATCCAGAGAACCATGACACATTTAGTTTGTTGAGGCATAGTTTTGAATTTCACCGCTCCAGAATGATGTGCAGAAATCAATTATGTCGATGAGCACAGGGTCTTGCCTACTCCCCACCATCTATGTGTCAGCATAGCTTCCAGCAACCATCACATATGCAATAACTTATGCAGTGGTAAAAACTGTTTCTACAAGAACAATAGGTACATAAAAGGAAGGCAACTGTTAATTCTGGCAACAGAAATGAAAAAAAATAAGTTTGAGAAAATGATATCATGTTATTAGCCAGAAAAGAGAAAGGCCTTGGATAAATTAAAGAGTGAAATGTTCACTTTGGGCCTAAATCAGATTAGTGGTATATAGAACTGAGGAGGTGAAAGGGAGAGGGAGATTTATGATACTATTTTATTGGATGTTTCAGCCAGAATTAATTTTAATAGCTTTATAACCAGTTTTAGCCCTTTATTTATTGACTCATTAAGTGACTGCTTAATTTTTCAGTTGTATTTGAGTGTATTATATTATAGAAAATCATATACTACAATGATATTCACAAATTTGAATATTCTCAAGTCTAAGGGTATGTCTTTCAATAACAACTATCTATTTCAAATTTGAGGGATAACTAGCCAATGGATGCCGATTTCTATTCATTGCACAAAGTGAGGCAAACCTTTTCTGCCCTCTGTAGCATTGCTGTCTGGCTTTTCTCAAAATATGGCACTTAAAAATAATATTTGTGGGCAAGCTGGAATAAATATTTGAGGCTTATCTTGGCTATTGACAGGCAGGGGAATCCCATTTCTCCCAGGCCCTATCAGGCCACCATGAGGACAGGGGGCATCAATATCTCCCAGGATCTAACTCATCTTGCCTTGGTGCACTGGTTGAGAAGCTCTGCTCTGTGATAACCCATCTGGCCAAACTGGAATAAAATAATCTCATTACCACTATAAACATAAATACAAAACAGTGAAATTAACTTGGCGTTACAATGACATTAGAGATGTGGAATTCCAAACAAAACAAAACAAATACAACTCTATTCCTCCTTACTTTATTCCAACCACATTAGAAAATAATGAAAATAGTGAGTTATTATGATTACCATACATCAGAGATGGGCTAATCTAACTATAATTTGAAATATAATGAATTTCCACTTCAGGAGCACTAGTATATTCATAAACTAGCCCTCTGCCTTCATTGCTCCTGAAACCTCTCTCAAGGATTTTTGATCTAGAGGTTAGTGGATGGATTGCTGACTGGGCATGAAAGACCTGAAAGGTGAATTTACACTGACTATGGCATCCAACTTTATCCTGAAGATAAGAGAAATAAGAACGTCCCTGCCTGGTTTCTTTAAAAAGCTTAGTTCAAAGTATAATAGCAAAACAGGACAACTATGACCTGATTCCTTCTAGTCCTGGAATTATCAGAGAACCTGAAATAATGTGACATCTTTCATGAAAAGAAGACAAAGAAATATATATAGAGACGAAATGTTAAGCTACAGTGAAGTTATAATTCTATATTTTTGTAATTCATAAAATCTATAAAATTTAACTGAATTCTTATTAACCCAATAATTTGTGGCAAAATCACCTTATTTACAATTAAATCAAAGAAACTTATTTGAAATTTGTAATAACGAAATTTGAGTGTTTCTAGTCAAACTGTTTTCCACATTTCTTTTTTTCACAAAATGAAAGCATAATGCCAACCTCTAGCCAATGGAAGCATTTATACTTTCAAAAACTATCTGAGAAAAATACAGAGAATTATAATTGCTATGAAATAATAACGTTAAATGACATTAGAGTGAATGAACAGAAGCATTAGAATATAAATAAAGTACCATGCCAGTAATAAAGCAAAACTCCAAAATCCTCTGTGCATGTGGAAAGAAACGACCATGGTGAAGACAGTGCAGATCATCTTTTTTTGCTTCATTCAACCAGAAGCCTTCCTGCGGCCACCTCTGGAACAGCAGTATTGGCACCACGTGACCAAATCATAGTGAACAATAGTAAACACACAAATAAATGTCAGTAGCGTCATTTGTAGGTGAGAGGGCACCAAAAGACAAGCAAGCAAATTGACTAAGCTCTAAAAGATGGTTTATTGTCCTAGAACACGACTGGTAAAAATTCAAGTTGCAGATTGCATAACTTGCATCTTTTAAAAAATTTTATTAGCAGTTATTCTTTGTGTATTTGTTAGTATTTATCTAGCTATCTAGATGTGTATAAATGTACGTGTTTATGCGTTTGCATATATACCTATGCTCATATCTGGAGGAAGCCATGAAGCCTACAGCCTTGAAATACTTACAGATGGAAATGCAAAGATGTTGGGAAACAGACTTACTCTCCACTCTTCACTTTTCTATAAAGGGTCAACAATTCCCATGAGAACAGATTTATTTGATTGGTGAGATTGGAAGGAGGGAAGGAAATGTGTTACCCACATTAGTATCGGCATCTATATGCCACATACTTTCTCTGCTTCCCCGTGAAGAAAGCTTTCAGGGAAGCCTCTGTCTCAACTGGAGTTGTGTGTGGCTGGCCCGTGTCACCTATGATAGGGCAAGTAAATCTATATTATTCAGAAATGCATATTAGGAAACCTTATTAAAACTACAGATATAAGTCATGTTTGACAATCAAGCTCTTTTTTTTAAGTGATAAAGGGAACATTTATTTCCATCTACCTGTCCTTTCCATCTCTTGCTTATTTGTTTCTTAGCTCAGGAAAGAAAGAAAGGAGTGTTATTTACATATACACATATATACACACATATACCCACACATACGAAGAAACAATTGTATGCTTTGTAATAAAACATAGTAACCAGGAGAAAAAAATATATATGAAATTCAGCCATATGCAAATATATTTCAAGAACTTTAAAATATCTATATCCTTTAAGTCAGCAAGCACAAAAAGATCAATTTATGAAAATAATAAATTTGAACAAAAATAATGTACAACTTTGTTCATGTCAGTATAACAAACACTTGTAAAAACTTTCTAAATGCCTAATAATAGAGACTCTTTCAATAAATTACAATATGTCCATAGTATGGATTGCGTTTCCATAGAAAATTTTTTTGGAAAAAGTTAAAGACATGGACTAACAACACTATGTAAACTATGTTAAAATGCATATAAGTATAGTTATACAAATGAAAAAAAACAGAGGAAAATATATGAACATGTTAATGATGTTTATTGTTTTGTAAGAGACCTGTGAGTATGATTCTATTTTCAACTTCCTGTACAATCTTGAAATTTTACAAGAAACATATTTTGCTTTCATAATCAGAAAAAGGTTATCCAAACATATATGAAATCATACAGATGATTATCAGTGATATACTTTTGTGGAATAACATCATATTTAAAATTAAAGCAACTTGAGTAACAGTCACAGATAATGTCTGTCTGTATGTTGGTTAAAACAAGTATTCCATGTGTTTCTAATTTTATCCAAATTTGCAGGGTGAGGGGTGAGGTGGGGGCAGAAAAATGCTTTACTTCTTTCTTTCCCACAAACACAAAACTATTCTAAAAACTGTACAAATCTTCAGAGAGGAGATAAAGTACTTTATAATAAAATAGACTATTTAAATACTGCATTGCTCTAAAATGTCAAAAACTACAAAGACTTAGTGGGATTTTGACAAGATAAAAAAAATCATAAAATACAAGCAAGTTTGAGTCTTTTTAAAATATATATGAGAAGAAAACTAAATAGGTTCTGATTACAATATTCAAATTAAAACAAAAGTATTAAAGAGATTAAATAGAACTAGTGCCAATAGGTAGAATTAAAAAATTACCAGATTTCAGTTTAAAAAAGAAAGACATTTCTAACACTCAGTACTATGTAAAGATAGAACTTGACTCTGTGAGTAGTGAGCTCTTGGTCACTAGAGGAATTCACAAAGAAGCTGGATTACCAGTAATCGCAGAATTTTTATATTTCATTTATAACTGGTAATACCAAGAAGATATGCTCCTTAAAATTATTTCCAATGATAAGAGCTCACAATTCAACATGA
Source organism: Ceratotherium simum simum (assembly GCF_057802395.1). Classification (NCBI taxonomy): domain Eukaryota; kingdom Metazoa; phylum Chordata; class Mammalia; order Perissodactyla; family Rhinocerotidae; genus Ceratotherium; species Ceratotherium simum. Next base: position 32,944,302 of record NC_141914.1, on the reverse strand, counting down.
TTTTGAGATTAGAAGTCTGTCTTTGTAATTAATTTCCATGCATACCTTTAAAGGGACAGGGAACTCCTTGCCCTTTCTGAATGGGGATAGTTTTGCTGAGATTTAGTAGAACTTCCATTGGGATGAGGAAAGATTAGGAAGACAGGAAGAGGTAGCAGTGGGTGAGAATGTTGATGGCAGAGTAGGAGCACAGCTAATCCCCATTCCTGGAGCATCTTTTCCTCCGTTCCCAGGGTCACTTGGTCCTTAGAACTAGTCATAGGAAACAGGAGGAGCACATTTAGTGAGAGGATATATTGAGTCCAGCCCAGGTCTTAAGGGCTTAAGCTTCAGGGAAAAAAGAGAATTTGGAGTGCAGGACCCTCAAGGGTCATGTTACACTAAGTGCTCACTTATCAGGGTTCAAGGAAAAGTTAAAAGTCACCAAGGTGAGGTTTCCTCCCACACTGATGCTTTGATTATGCCTGTGGGAACTTCAGATTGTAAACAGACTAAGATTTCCGAAAAACTGAAAAATCCACAAAGTGGATGACAATATCTTGCATAAACTGCAAAATTTAATAAGTAAATAAAAAGCATATAAGGAGAAAATGTGCCAAAAGAACAGAAGGAGAATGTGAAAACAGGTTCACTGAATTCTTTGCGTTATTGAGGCTAATAAACCACAAGTTAAGTATTTCACTTTTGCTCTTTGTGGAATAAAGTTTGGCCTCTCATCTTTTGCTCTTCTCCAGTTAATCATATCCCTGCAGGCATCAGCTTGCACTATCCCTTTTGCATTGGAAATGTGACTATATTCTACCTGACAAGGTATGTATGGAACAGAGAAAGTCCTACATATTTGATGACCCTCAAGAATCACTTGTTCTTTGTAACGTCAGAGGCCAAAACAGAAACATGAGGTAGAAATTACAGGAACATAGATTTTTGTTCAATAGTTGAAGGTACTTTTAATAGAGTTGTCGAAAAAGAAATGATTTTCCTTAAGCAGTCGTGTGCTCTTCATCCTTAGAGGTATTCCATCAAAGGCCAGAAAGCAGGGAAGTTATTTAGTGAATGCAAGCAGGCATTCATTCAAAAAGGAAGTGAACCTCTTCCATTGTATGCTGCATTTTATAAGTACTAGGGATACAGGGCTGAACAAAACAGACATAGTCTCTGTCTTGATGTATATACTCTAGGGGAGAAATATTGTGCTGTGATAAGTGCAATAAAGGAGGAATTGTAGGGTGCTGTGGGAGTATTGAACCCATGTTCCTAACCCATTGGAACTGGGGGAAGAAAGCTGGGAGTAGACTGAGGTGTCAAGGTATATGTTTCCGTGGAAATAACATTTTAACAAAAACTTGAAGGAAGCATAGGAGTTGAACAGATGGAGAAGACGGAAATATGCAACAGGGAAGACAAAAGAGCACACGCAAAAGTCTTGAACACATATCAGAAAGAGAAAGAGTAGTAAGTAATGGGGCCGGAGAGGTAGGTTGAGACCAGGTCATGCAGGCAGCACGCTCTATCTTAAGAGCAGTGGGAAGTTATTGAAGGGTTTTAACTTGGTGAGTGAAGTGAGATTTGTCTCAAAAGCATCAAATACTGGATAAAATAACAGCCTTCCAAATTCAAGAGTCTATAGCATCAAGGTACCTCCTCCAACCAGTTAACGCCTTGGGTATACAGGTCCCTATACCCTTGTGCAGAACTAGTTCTCATTTAAAATCAAAACAAAAACATCCTTTTTCATTGATCTGTGTTATTCCCAATCTGTGGGTTCATAATTTTTAGACTAGAAAGGGGCTGTAGACATCATCCCATCTGATCGCCTCTCATCTCCTGAGACACACACAGAAGGTTTATCAAGTTGCCCAAGGCCACCTATTGTTAAGGGCAAAGCTAGAACCAGAAACTGGATCTCCCAACTTTCATCCAATCTTGCTATTAATCAATGTTGTTCTTTTATGAATGATCAGCAATTACAATAATTCTGCAGTGTTTATTAGGCAGTCTCCGTCTAAATATGAGGTATTGTGCTATTGTGTTTTTATTTTCAATAATTTAGAACTGTGAAAAACTTCTGGTGTCTTTCTTTGGGTATTCTAAATATCATGAGAAAAACTTACATAATATCCTGAAATTAAATTACAGTTATTGTAGTTATATCATGCCACTTGTTTAAGCATCCTTATCCATGCTAAGATATTTGTAACATAAAAAGCACCATATTCTTAATATTAATCTGAACTCTTGTTGCAAGAGGACTTTTTGAGCAAGAATACATATTTTTAAAGGAGGGGAAATTCAAGATATTTTTAATACAAGTGCATTTAAAAAGTCTTATGTACAAAGGAAAAGGCATTCAACATGTACAAAGGTTTAGTTTCTTGTTGTCCACTAAGAGCTCCTGTGAAGCTTGTCATGTCATTGAAATTGTTGTATTTCATTAAATATTGTATTCTTTTCTCATGGTTCCCCAAACATTCCCTGATCAATTTTATTCTTTATATCAAAATGAATATGTACATTGAGAATTTCCCTCTTTTTATTGGATGTATAAGTGTAGAGTCTAATCTGTGACCTGCCTATAGGAAGGTAAAGGCTTTTATGGTACTAATTTTTACCCTTATTCTGGTCTTGTTTGATGTGTTTGCATTTCTTTAATTTCTTCTGTCTCTTCTATTTTTTCTATGCCAGATTCTTGTCTTTTTCCATTCATTTAAGAAGTTTTAAGTGTCTTCTGAAAAGAGGTAGAGGATAATACATAATAAAAGAACATATACAAATAAGTAAGGAAACTCTAAAATTATAATATAAAAAATGCGCAAAAGACATGAATATTCACAGAAGAAAATAACAAGTGGGTACTAATGTGTAAAATTGTTAACTTTACCAGGAATTCTAAAATGTCCATACACACTAATAGATGATGTTACAGAAGTAATATTAAAAATGTGTGTCTTTTGGGGCCGGCCCCGTGGCTTAGTGGTTACGTGTGTGCGCTCCACTACTGGCGGCCCCGGTTCAGATCCTGGGCGCGCACCGACGCACCGCTTCTCCGGCCATGCTGAGGCCGCATCCCACATACAGCAACTAGAAGGATGAGCATCTATGACATACAACTATCTACTGGGGCTTTGGGGGGAAAAAAAAAGGAGGAGGATTGGCAATAGATGTTAGCTCAGGGCTGATCTTCTTCACACACACAAAAAAAGTGTGTCTTTCATTGTTCCTTGTGTGGCAGATTGTAATTTTCAAAAATGGGCAGAGCAGTATTTCCATTCCCACATGTGCTTTTAGAACCTTGCCACTCCCATCAAGAGGTGGGAGTCTACTTCCTTTCCTCTTGAAATTGCATGGGACTTGGAGGGTGCCTCAACCAAATGAACATCACAAGGTGATATGGCTCCTGTCTCTCTCTCTCTCTCTCAACACTCAACCTTGGATCTCAGCCATGCTGTTATGAGAATGACCAGGACTCACCAAGAGGCTACATGAGATAGATGTTCCAGTTGACAGTCTCAGGTCTCAGCTTACAGTCAGTATCAAAACCAAACCTTGTGAATGAGAGAGACTTCACGTGATCTCAGCCTTGCCTTCCACCCTGACACCCGGTGGAGCAGAAATGAGCTATCCTCGCTCAGCTCTGCTCCGCCCAAATTGCAGATTCGTGAGTAAAATAAATAGTGTCATTTCTTTTAGCCAGGATCACTCAGCTTTGCCCTACTGACATTTTGAACAGGACATTTCTTTGTTGTGGAGGGCTGTCCTGTGCATTGTAGGATGTTTAACAGCATCCCTGGCCTCCTGACAGTAGCAACCCCCTCACAAGTCATGACAATCAAAAAATGTCCATTGGGGGGCTGGCCCCAGTGGCCTAGTGGTTACGTTCATCATGCTCTGCTTTGGTGGCCTGGGTTCAGTTCCTGGGCGTGGACCTACACCACTTGTCAGTGGCCATGCTGTGGTGGCAACCCACATACAAAATAGAGGAAGATTGGCACAGATGTTAGCTCAGGGTGAATATTCCTCAGAAAAAAAAAAATGTCCCGTGGAGGGCAAAATCATCCCCAGTTGAGAATCACTGCTTTAAGTCACTGAGTTTTGGGGTTGGTTCTTATATAGTCATAGTGATCATTTGTCTCGTCTTGTCCTGGATATTGTCCCCCACCCACATGACCCACTTATGTAATTTAGCCATGACCATATAATTAAATGCAAGTAAACATCTAGATATAATACATGCACACATACCATGTAGGGTTATGTTTAACACCATTTTACAAAAGAACGGAAAGATATTATATGGATTTGTTTATATAATATTTCTTTTCTCACTCACTGATATACTTTGTAGACATCAAGTAAAATGAAACAACATTAATACATTTTATTTTATTGGCTATAAAATAATACATTGGCTAAAATATTATATTGCTTACATAACATTACATAACATATTCAATAATTTCTCTCTCAATGGATATTCAGATTATTTCCATATTCTTGCTTCTATAAACATTACATAATAAACTATTTCCATGCATATATCTTTATGTAGTGGTAATTTATTTCTCAGGGATAGATTTCCAGGAGAGTATTTGCTGGGTCAAAAGTTTTATAATTGTAATAGATGTTGCTAGATTGCTTCTTTCTAAATTGGCTGCCATGCTTCACATTTCAACTAGCAGCATACAACGTCTTTCATTTGTTCAAATTATTTTATGTCCGTCATAAGATTATATATATATTTTTCATATATATTTCAAATATGTATATTTCATATAGGTCTTATTCCACTCTTTTAATTTCTAAGTATTTTCAGGTATGTGTGTGTGCACTATTATACACTTTTTTCTTTCCATTTCTAGATACTTCAGAGCTAAAGAGAAAACTATTGTTTTTTTATGTAGGTCTTGTATCCAGATTCCTTACAAACTCTTTTAATAGATTTTAGTAGATTTTTAAATAGATTTTTAATAGATTTTAACGTTAATAGATTTTTCTAAAATCTCCTGGGATTGATACAGTAATATCAACAGCAGGAAGAAATGAAACTTTCTTTTCCAATATTAATACTCATTTGTTTCCTTACCTGATTGCTTTGAGTACACCTCCAGCCAATATTAAAAACTAATGTCAAAATCAGACCTCCCTATCCAGTCTGTGACCTTAAATAAAATTACTTTAAAGCTGCGCTATTTATAACAACATTTATTGTTTTATTTGCATAGTCAAGTATTAAATTGAAGTCATTTCTTAGTCATTCTGATTTTATTTGGTTTTATTATTAGGATGGTTACTCAATTTTATCAAATTCCTTTTCAGTATCTCTGTCTATGGATTTTCCGATATTTTCTGTATCACTTTAATATGCCTGAAGTACCTGTAATTTCAATATGTGATAATCACCTGTGAACTTATCCATTCTTTCAATATTTTTCAATTATAAGTAATCATTTCAAAATTTCCATTTATTTTTCATTCAGTGTGGCATTTATATATTTTGCCAAAAAATCATCCATTTCTTGAGGTTTTCAAATGCACCAAAGAATTGTATATTACAGCATGTTATTATTCTTTTAATAAAAGTCTTATCTGTAGTTAAGTCTTATCTCTAGTCTTCTATATTTTACTCTCATTCTTTTGTCCCTCATCAGGCTTATGAGGGATTTATCATTTTTTATTGGATTTCTTAAAAAAAACCTGTTTGATTTATTTATCTTTTGTACTTTTCCTGAATTGCAAATAGAGATTATAATTGTGTCTGTGTCACGGGGTTATTATGGTAAGGATTAAATGAGTTAATGTTAAAATGAAGTTCTTAGATTTACTCAAACTTCAAAAAAATATATTAAAGGTTCTTATTGTAATTATATTTTCATCAAGTTGCCAATATTCTAGTATGTAGTTCTTTATACATTTAGCTGCTGTATTATTTGTCACATTGATCTGTGACTGCACATCTTCTTCACAAAACGTGCCTCTTATCAATACATGTCAGCCCACTTTATACCCTCTTTGGTGCTTTCAACCCTAAAGCACATCTTCTGATATTGATATTGTTATTCCTTCCCTCTCTCCCCTCTCTCCCTCCCTCCCTCTCTCTCTCTGTTGCATTTACTTCCAGATTATCATTACTTTGTTTTCATTCTGATTCTTATAAATAGTGTAGATCTATTTTTTTTTTTTTGCTGAGGAAGATTAGCTCTGAGATAACATCTGTTGCCAATCCTCATCTTTTTTTATTTGAGGAAGATTAGCCCTGAGCCAACATCTGTACCAATCTTCCTCTATTTTATATGTGGGTTGTCACCACAGCATGGCCGCCGAGTTGTGGGTCAGTGCCCGGGATCTGAACCCTCAAACCTGGGCTGCCAAAGCAGAGCTCACCAAACTTAACCACTAGGCCATGGGGCCGGCCCCAAGAGCTGAATTTTTAAAAATTCAGTTTCAGAACACAAGTCTTTTTACAGGAGAGTATAGTCCAGTCCACTCCCAATTTATGTAATGACTGATAAAACATTTTATATCTTTCATTTTGCTTTATGTTTTTATTCATTTGGTTTGCTATTTTTAGCATTTTTTGCAGAATAATGTTCATTTTATTTTTATTACATGGAACTTTCCAAGATTCAAGAAATCAGAACAATTAGTCTTTACTCTTATTTAACAACTTGCTTGTTCTGTGAAGTTAATTACTTTTTAAAAATTTTTTGAATTTATTTTGTTATCTTTTGTTTTTGCTGAGGAAGATGCACCCTGAGCTAACATCTGTGCCAGTCTTCCTCTATTTTGTATGTGAGTCGCTGCCACAGGATGGCTGCCAACGAGTGGTATAGGTCTGCGCCCAGGAACTAAAAAAAGGCCGCCGAAGCGGAGCGGGCCAAAGGCCATAGGGCAGGCACCTAACCATTTTTTTAATTCATAAGGTATAAATAATACCTGCGTTTGTTTACTTCTTGGAATTACTGGAATAATAAAATAATCTATAAATAGTTTTTTAAACGTAAATTTTAAGGTGTTGCTAATACCTTAAGGAAATATTAATAAAAAGCAATTAACATATTTAATGCTAACATAAATTTATTCTGTTGTATAGCTGACAAAATCTGTTGTTACTAAATAATGTAAATAATCCAGCAGAAGTTTCTACACTATTTTTTAAATTAAGAGGCTTTATTTTTTGAGCAGTTTTAGCTTTACAGAAAAGTTGAGCAGAAAGTACAGAGTTCTCATATACCCCCTTATTCTCTCCCCTCCAAGTTTCCCTGATTATTAACATCTTGCATTAGGGTGATACACTTGCTACAGTTGATGAGCCATATTGACACATTATTATTAACTGAGTTCCGTAGTTTACGTTAGGGTTCACTCTTTGTGTTGTATATTCTATCGGTTTTGACAAACATATAGTGACATTTATCCACCATTACAGTATCATACAGAATAGTTTCACTGCTTTAAAAATTCCCTTGTTCCACAATTTATATATTTCATTTTTTTGTTTGTATTTATTTTGTTTACTATTTTTAACTTTCCTACCTTTGTTTTTCAATCCTTATTTTTTTTGTTTGATCAAGTCGGTATTCATCCCATTTGTCACTGTGTTAATTTGAAAATTGTACCATATTTTATCGTTATTTAATGGTTGTCTTTCCTTTCTGGGTGCTCATGTTGTGACACATTTCTCTACTACTATTTGGTTAAAAGAAAATAATATTAATAATATTTATTGAGTGTATATTATGTGCCTGTTCTAAGTGTTAATAATCTGTATTATTCTATAGATTATAGTTAATGATCTATATTATCTAATTTAGTCTTCATGACAACCCTAGAAAGTAGGTATAATTTTCATACCTAACTACTGAGGAATTGAGGCTTATCCGATGTTATACAGGTAAGAGGTGGAAACTGGATTATTGAAACCAGGTTGACTGAGTTTAACCAAAGCTTTGAAACTCTAAATGATATACTAACATACTCATTGACTCAATTATTTACCTCAGGAAAGCATTCTATTTCCTCATTCTTTTGTTCCACTCCAATAAGATGATATTTTAAAAATATTTTCACTTCCCCTTCCTTTATTTTCCTCTGCTCCTCTCAAGAGGCCTTTGAAATGCTTTTACACTCTATTTTGCCCACTATCTATTCCTAGATATTTCTGAAATAATTTAGAATTTTTAGTTCTGGACTATTATTTGTACCAAAACCTTGGTATGAATTAAAAGAAGATATTATTTTTCTTGTAAAAAATAAAATTAAGGGCATAATTCAATGTTGTCAAAACTATAGTCACACAGCGTAAATTGGTACATTTCTGTAAAGCAGCTTAGTGATAGATGTAAAGTATATTTACATGTTAATACCTATTTACCCATTAATTCCACTTTAAGAACATATTATAAAGAAATATTCAGAAATTCATACATAAATTCCAATTAAAATATATTTTTCATATAATTAATTGTGAAAATATGAAATTTACTTAAAATTTAATCAAGAGCTGAAAAGTTTAAATTAACATGTATCCTTATAAAGGAATTTTACCCATGCATTAAAAATAACATACAAAGAATTAAATATACCAGAAAAATCTTAAAATGTGATGTTAAGAAAATAGGAATAAAAAAACCACATGATCTGATAGCAATTATATAGTATACATAAACATCAAAATAGTTCTGTCTGAACTTGAGGATAATCGGTAAATTTAAAATTACTTTTACTTTGGTATATGGCAGATATTTTACAATGATTACATATTACTTTATAATCAGAAGTCCTCTGCCCTTCACTCTGTTAAAAGAGTTATTATACTCTTCACAATGAAATAGGATTTAATACTGAGTCAGCTAAAACCATACTGCCCTCTATGGGATTTTGGCTGATCCACAATTTTATTTATTTATTTATTTTTTAAGAGTGGCCCAGAGATCTGCACAGTTGCATTTACTTACATAAAAGAAACTTATGTGTAATGTATATATATGAAAATGGCCAAGATAGTCACCTGGGGCACTGAATAAGTGTCATTGGCTTAATAATATTGAACTCACTACAATTAATATAGAATACATGCCTGGAAGAAGTGAAACATGAAGTTCACAGAAAAAAAAAAAGGCATCATAATTTAAATAAATTCAACTCTTTAAAGCATTTAATTAATTGTGGCTAATCAATAATTTTGAAAAATAAATGGAAAAGAAAAGCATTAGTTGTAAACAAATTTGGTATTCACTTTGCAAAAGCTATGAGTGTTCCTTGCCCTGTCTGTAGCCCTTGGTAGCTACACAGAGAGTCATTTAATACCAGAGATGGAGGAAACATTTGAGACACTTTGGTTCATTTCTCTCATTCTATAGACAGGGAAACTAAGTAACAGAGAGACCATGGGACTTTTCCAGGCTTATACTTGAGATTCTAGCAGAGCCCTTTCTTGGATACATCTCTCTAGATTTCTAGGCCAGTGCAATCTTTCCATTACAGAGAAATACTTCTTTTCTGTTTCTGGGCTATGTAATATCTGTGTAGGGTCATGCTTGCCCGGCACTAACCTACATGCCCTATTACAACCACATGTCCTTCTGGCCCCCTTCTGGGTAGAACACCAACCATCTGGGATTTGTAACAATCCTAGGGCTTGTCCAACCTGGATCTTAACTTATCTCAAAGAACAGCATGTCTTGAAAGAACACAGAGTTTTTCCACGTGAGCTACGGTTCCTGGGAATGCTGGTCATACCAAGGACAGTCCCTCTTGGTAAGCACATAGTCTTTATTCCCCCGCTTCTATTAGCAACCCCCTCTCTGCCCACAGTAGTGGATGCACAACTCTATCCAGCCAGCTGGCCCTGGACACTCCCTATACATAAGTCCCCATAAACCTATGTCTGGTATGCCGTCTCTGGGTCTTTTCTTCCGTCTCTCCACAGCTTATCCCTCACTGCTTGCTCAGCTGGGTGTGCGGCCAGACAATCTGTCTGTTCATTTCCATGTCTCCTTTCATTGGACTTTTCTTGGATTCCCTTTTCTTCTTTTTCACTAAAGATTTCCTTTCGTCTCCTGCTTTTCCTTCAGAGTTACGTCAAGCTCGCCTAGCTGTTAGATTATTAAAATTCAAGAACCCACTGAGTTTTGTGGTATAAAAATGATACTCGAATCTCTTTCTATTTGTAACTTAAGACGTGCTATATCTGCAGAGTAGATCACATAAAATCTGCACGCATCTATATAGTGAATTAAGTCAACGGAGGCAGATTACAGAGAGAATTTGGACTTTGAACTCAGACTCTGACTTAAATCACAGCTCTATCTCCTGCTAGAAGTGAGATTTTGAGCAAATTACAATCCTTCTGAGCCTTGATTTCCTTATGTGTAAATTAAATATATTACCACATATTTTGCATGGTTGTGGTGAGGAATAAGTGAAATAATGTATTTAAAGTCGCCAGTGCACAGTCCCTGTTTTTAGTAAGCACTTAATACATATTTTCCAAAGTAATCAAATATTTAATAAGAACCCAAAATTAATCTATCATACATTAATCCTATCAAAAGTTTATTGATGTTATATGTCAATTATACCTCAAGAAAAAAAGTTTATTGAGTATTTACTTCTTAATAAACAAAAATATCTTCACCTACTATGTACGTTGCCTTTGCACTCTTATTAGTATCTTTTGATGCCTTGAAATTCTGAATTTTAAAATAGTTCAATGGATCAATTAATTCTTTTGTGTCTTATTTTTAAAATCTTTGGCTATTCCAAAGTCATAAAGATAGTCTCATATCTTTTCTCCTGAAGGTTTTATTGTTTTACTTTGTACATTTATATCCGCAGTCTATCTGGATGTAACGTTTGTACTGTGTGAGGCAGAGGTTAACATTCATGTTTCTCCCCATAGACATCTAATTAATCCAGTATGTTATTAAGACAATTGTTCTTTTTCTCCACTGCACTGCAGTGTCACCATTGTCATAAATCAGGTGATCATGTATTGGAGTCTACTTTTACTTCCCATTATTTTCAATTCAACTTTTTTCTTCTCCAGCACCACACTGTCGTAATTACTACAATTTCATACTAAGTCTTGAAATCTTATGGCTTTGTTCTTCTCAAAAGACTATCTGGGCTATTCTTGGCCATTTGCATCTTCAGTGTCAACTTGTCAATTTTCACCTAAGCCTAGTGGGGTTTTGGTTGGGATTATATTGTACCTATGTATCATTTTTGGGAGAATTAATATCCTAATAACATTGACTCTTACAATCACGAACACAGTGTACCCAAATGCAAAATTATTAATAAAATAATTACTCTTGGAAACAGAAAGGATATAGGATTCATCACCCAGAGAAGGAATAGGAATTAGACTTTGACAGGAAAAGGGACTGATTGGTGGTGATAAAAATATACGGAAGAATATTGATGTGACACACCTTTTGATAGAAAATTGAAGTACCTACTTGATAATTCCTATTTTCTCTATAAAGAGTGAGACAAGAAATCCATCGAGAGACAGAGATACAGACTTGTGGAAAGCTACGAAGGTTGAAAATTGCCACAGAAGAGAGAGAGAGAGGGAGCTGATCATCAGCACCAAGGCTTCAGACAAAAAGAAAGACCACGGATGTGTAGGAACTAAATTACGTGATCAGCAGCATAGGGGTAGACAAAGATAAAAAAGATGTTTGGATTGTATCTGTATTTGAGGGTTTGTTGAGAAATTTTATAGGAACTTCAATGTAGTGACAGATTTGAAGGTTTTTGTAAAGGAGTGGGTAGAAGTGTTGCATCCTGAAGGAAAAGTGTCTCAAGAGGATGGAAAGAATTAGAGAGAATGGAACAGTCAAGAAACTAGAGGGGGCCGGCCTGGTGGTGTAGTGGTTAAGTTCAGCGTGCTCTGCTTCAGTGGCCCAGGTTTGTGGGTTTGGATCTTGGGTACGGACCTACACCACTCATCAAGCCATGCTGTGGAGGTGTTCCACATACAAAAAATAGAGGAAGATGGGCACAGATGTTAGCTCAGGGCCACTCTTCCTCAAGCAAAAAGAGGAAAATTGGCAACAAGTGTTAGCTCAGGGCCAATTTTCCTCACCAAAAAAAAAAAGAAAAAAGAAACTAGGTAAATACTGAAGTCAGAGAGCAAACATAGTAAGAATAAGTGAGCAAAGTACTGGAAAGATAGTGGATTGTTGCCAGATAATGGGACAAGGTGGAGTTATGAAAGATGTTCCAAAGCTACTTAAATGTATTTTGATTTCCTCTTGAGTATGGTGTAGGACTTACTGTAGCCATCCTTTTGGGGTACTCATCTGTAGAATAACTTGTTGGATTTGGGTCCCTCTCATGAATAACTGAATGCTTCTGGGTAGGATGGTGAATGAGGGGAAGAAAGGGAAGTTGTGGCAAGAGATGAAAACTGTCAACTATATTTGATGTAATAAGAGCTTTTATAACATGCCTTAGAAATCAGCTGGTTACACCACTGTGCTTTAAAAAAGAGAAAATTGGAATCTTGAAGGCATTATTTGCCTTAGGAGTAGAATTGCAATTGGAACTTAGATCTCCTCTGTATCTCTTCTTCTACCAGGGTACACCCATCACACCTTCCATTCCACTACTGCACTAATAGGTATCCTGTTCCTTGAAGCAAGGTAGAGCTGTTCACTGGTTGGAAAATGTCTGCAACATTTTAGGTTTAATGGTATTTCCATTAGATTTATAAAATTTTCCTAAGCATAGCTCTATGAGATTCACTTAAATGTTTCACACTAAAAAACAAGAATATATATGATTTTAAATACAGCAACTTGCTGAAAGAAACGATGGAGAAGCTTTCCTGGGAAAGCCCTGACACTTTGGCTGTTTCTCTTGTACTGGTAGTGCAATAGGACTGTCCCATTGATGAAAGTTTTTTGTAAAAATGAAATGATACAATGCTTGTAAAAGTACTGAGACTGGTGCACGGCACAAGTTTGGTTCCCAATATATTTTAGCTTAGTAGGTATTTACCTTCATTTATGATAATGATAATGAAAACTGAAGATAAAGAAGACAATGAGATTCCTATAAAGTCCTTTTATTTTTAAAAGGGACTTCACAGCAATTTGATACAAATGCTGAGAGAGCTATAGATAGAGTTAATAGAAGCAACCACATTTTATTTATCTCCAAGTCCCTGACATTCTTACCTGGCACAAAATGACTAAATTAATGAGTAACTAAGCCAGCCTTGAGGAGTTTTGTTATTCTATGCCATGAAATATATCATAGAGATTCAAGAATTCTCATCCATTTACATCCTATTCCCATAGCATATCCATCACTTTCTTAATTCAAGGCTTACTTACATTGTTTGTTCCAATGGAAGCTTCTTGTCAAAAATATTTTTATCTGTCTGTCATGTTCCCACTCAAGCGTTATCTTCCTTGTTCACTCACCTACTAAACAGGTATTGTGGGTGAGGAGAAACGCACCTGTCAAGTATCCTTACTACCTGGCAATATGTATTTTGGGACCACATCTCCAAAGTGCTCCAGCATCACATTCCACAATTGCTAAGACATAGAAAAGGCTAAGAATTGAAAGGTGCTAGACACAGTATGTTCCCATCTTCTCTTCCATACTTTTGTGTTTTCCCCACCAGACTAAGAGCTCCTTGTTGCACATCTCTATCCCTACAGCACATTCTCACATTCAATATTCATTATAAAGAAATAGTTAAATATTTTTCACAAACTAATTCTTGGCAAAAGTATGCAGGCAAAAGTCACACACTTAAGGATAAAGTAACTAGGCTATTTCAAATTGATGTCTTTAGAGGTAGTTCTTGAAGTTTGTCTCCAGAGAGGCCCTTTATGCATTCTGGGGGAAGGATGGGGAGATCAAAAGTTGAACATTCCATTCAAGGATAATACATCATGATGGTTTTTAACTAACAACTCCACTGCCAGTCCATTATCGTGAGCTGGAGTGGGGCAGGAAATCAAGGTTTATTGCCTTGCTATGAAATTTTCATGTTTTGCATTGTCACTATGCTCTATTGAGACAGGTGACAAGAATAAGAAAATGATAGCTAACTGACAAATTTTAGCAAGTGGGAAATTAGTAGGTAAACTTCACTAGTGATCTTATCTTCAGAACCACAAATAGAACTCATATTTTTGGATATATGCTCATTTTAAGAATATTTCCAATCACCTGTCAATAAGCTCTCAAGTATTGTAAACCTTAACCCACCATCCTGATACCCCTACCTCTGGGTTCCTGTTCTTTAAATAGAGAACTAGGGTTCCCTAGCCCTTTTTGCTAGCCTTCTTGTTTTCTCCTTTATCCCAGTGACCCTTCCCTCATCTCTTACCCCTTCCATTTAAAAATCCCACATCCTCCAAATTCCTTGCTTTTATTCTACGCTGGGTCTGGTTGGCCCAAATCCAAGTCTACAAGGTAGAATAGATTGTTCTGTGAACTGGGAGTCAGGAGACCTGACTTCTACTACTTAACATAACATCGTCTTTTAGTATGACCTTAGACAAGGCATTTTCTCTCTGGACCTTTATTTTCTCTGTCTGTAAACAGATTGGGTATGGGAGTTGATGATCTCCATGGTCCCTTTGAGCCAAACACTCTAAAATTCTCACATCTTTGTCTTTCTCAAATCCTTTGCCAGTGTGTTTTTACATCCTTCAGACACTAGAGGGGGCTTCCTGAAGACTTTTCTAATTTTCCCAAATTTAAGCAGGGGATGAGTGTCTCTTAATGATAATCTACATTCTGATTGAGAAATGTGATTCCACTTTTTACCTTAAAGTAAATGTGAATGAAACACATATTGCAGCAATTATAACATTTTGTATTAATATACTTTCTGGCATAAGGCTAATTTAATTTGCTTTAAAAACCAACCAGATCAAGAGTTTTCTATCCTCTATCTCTAGATTTATGAAAATATGAGGAAGCACTTTTGGAAACCAATGGAAGAGAAGTGCAGTTATGAGAGTAGGATTCTGAAAGCCATTATTTGCAACTAAGATATTTATTTGCTTGACGATATTGTAAAAGGAGAGTTATGATGGTCCTGTGTACTTTTTGAAGAGCATGCTATAGAAAATAAAGAACTACAATTTGATAAAGAGCCATTTAAAAATAAAAGTATTATGAGTTTATTTTTTAAATTCCAGAGAAATCAGGTTTGGAAAGTTTGTGAAGAACAAATAAAGATCTATCCATCATCCTAAGGATAATATGAGTTGAGGTGAGAAGTTAATTTGTATTTGTATTATTATTTTTTAAATTAAGAAACAGTCCAACATATCTTTAGATCAAGAAGAGCTGACATTAATCTGATTCTTTGCTTCTTTTATAGACTATTTTCTTATTCTCTTGAAATCTGTTAGATTTTATCTTTGATATTCTTATACATCAGTAAGTTTTTAGGTGTTGGGATTTTCTTATCTTTAAGGCTTGAAACTCTTATGGATTCTTTATGAGGAATTCTCAGTTATTCTTTTCATTCATTCCTTCCTTTACATTCTTTTCCTTCATTTCTGGTATTCCTACTATGAGAGTTTTAACAAGTCTCCGTCCAACCTCCGGTTCTTTTTTACACTGTATCCGTTCTCCTAGCCACCCAATCCTTTCAGTCGTTTATATATTTTTTAAAACCAGTATCTCCAACTGATTGTTGCTTCTTGTTTTCCAACATCCTCCCTTATATTTCTAAGAATATTTATATCGTGTTTTAAATATTTGTTTTTTCTGTTCTATTAGCTCTATACTCTTTAATACCAAATATTCCATTTTTTATCTTTTAGAATATTTATACTTCTCAGAAGTCTCAAGGATTTTTACTGTGAACTCATCATCATTCACATCAGACTATCAGCTGCCTTTTGTGACTATAATATTTCAAGGTTGGGAAATAGTTTTGTTCCCTTTATTAACTGTGACTCTGCATTTGTTCTCTTTCTCTGTCATTTCTGATCTATCAAAGTTTTGATGTGGGAACGTAAGCCAGAATCCCACACTTGGATAATGCTTGTATAAAGATGACAAGCTAACTAATGTATTTGGTAATATTTCATTTCCTATTCAGGTATGGAAATAATGTTAACATTCAACGTTTTTTCTCTCCCTCTCTCTTGCTCTTGCTTCCACTGGCAAAATGCTGTTCCTCTAGTTGGGAGCACTATTTTTTTTCCTGAAATCCATATAGCCATATATTACTGAGTGCTAGTAAAATAGATAGGATATATTTAAGGGAGTTATTGATGAATACAAATTGACAACAATTTTATATAAGGAAAATGCTAGTACATTTTGATTAATCAAATTTAACTAATTACAAAGTATGTGAAAAAATATTTTTTGGGTACAAGAATACTACAATAAACTGAGAAGATCTGGATTTAAATCTTGGGTCTGCTTTTTATTAATAGTTTGACCTTGGTTATGTTCTAAGACCTCGGGACTTCAGTTTTTAAATTTATAATATATGAATAATAATTTCATTTCTTCTCCTCTGGGTTTACATATTAAAGGAGTGTACACACACACAAAAAGAATATGCCAATGAGGAAAGTGTTTATGTGCGTGCGTGTGTGGGTGTGTAATTTGGGTGTTCACGTGATAATGCCAATGCAGGGTTCCTCGGTGAAATATGATGAAGGAACACATTTAGGCCTGGATGTCTAAGTAAGATTCCTTTGAATCTAGAATGGCTAGTGCTGTGGCACAAACTCCATTTACTCAGCTAGTCACATAACTATTCATAGCTGCTCCACCTCACCTTGTAGCACAGACAGAACTGAGAGAATGAATGCAGGGCCTTCATGCAAGGGTAGACCCTGACAGCTGCATGACTAGTGTGCTTTACACACGGGAGCAGGAAGCATCAAGAATGCCACACCTGAGTTCAAGAACGAAAAGAGAAAGCAGGGCATTTGCCAGCTTCTTACAGGAAAGAAACCTTGCCTACCAGCAAAACATGAGCTGGTCACTGACTCATGTTCAGAACAGTCAATGACCAACCCCTCTTCCTATGGGCAGAAACCAGAAAGGGAGTGAAGAAAGAAGTTAGAATTGTAGACAGAAGTGTCATCCTCTATGGGTTAAAGTATATATATAAAGAGAAGAGGAGAGATTTATTTTTCCTTCCAAAACAGTGACAATTAAATGAAACAATGTGAAAAGTGCTTGGCAAATGATAAATCATGAAACAAAATTGAGAGATTTACTGATCTCTTTATTACAGGGGGCATTTATCTGTTTAAACCATTTTGTGCTCCATATGGAAACTACAGATTTTTCAAGGTTGGTTTGCATAAGGTGCTTTGTATTAGGAGCTTGGTAGGCACTCACTACATGGTAGTTTGTTATCAGAATTTTTACTAGACTTAATCAATCCTATCAATAAAATATGTACAATTTGGGGGCTGGCCCAGCGGCGTAGTGGTTAAGTTCACACTCTCTGCTTCAGCGACCCAGGGTTCGCAGGTTTGGATCCCACAGACCTATGCATCATTTCTCAAGCCATGCTGTGGCAGGCATCCCACATACAAAGTAGACGAAGATGGGCACGGATGGTAGCCCAAGGCCAATCTTCCTCAGCAAAAAGAGGAGGATTGGCAACAGATGTTAAAGGTTAACCTGAAGGTTAGCTCAGGGCTAACCTTCCTCACACACACACACAAAAATAAGTACAATTCATAAGACTTCCTGAACTATCAAAATCTCTACTAGTATTATTACCAATAATACTAATGAGAACGTCAGTTTGGAAATCATAGGTTTATAATTCAATTTCCTTTAATATATGTGTCGATATAGTTTTCAATTATTCTTAACCTCATTGTTAGCGACATATCTTTGCTCATGATTCGCTTTTTCTCCAAATACTCCATTCTTTTGTCCACCACAATACCATAGTACTCTTCCTCTTCACTCACTCTGTGACTTCAGAGTGTCCATTGCCAACTCCTCCTCTAGCAGATCACTGGAATTGTTCAGCCTTTCAGTCTTGTCCCTTTACTTATTCTACGAATTTTTCCTGAACAAACTGACCCACTGCCATGGTTTCAATGACTTTCTGTATCTTGATGACTTCAAAACTTATATAATTAGCATGAGTTTTTCTCTTGATCTCAAGGTCTGTATATTTATTACATTCTTGCTATCTCCCACTGGATATGTCACAGGCAAGATAGGCACAACCTATCCAAAACTGAACGCAATCTTTGCCGTCATTCTCAGCCTTCTCCATCTCAGTAAATGGTGACACCATCCGTCCTGTCGCTCAAGCCAGAATCTATCACGGAGGTCATAGTTGACTCCTCCCTCACCCTCACCTTCTACAGTCAGTCATGAAGTCTCAATCCTATATGCCTTTCCTAATACTCTAATTATTTCCATTCCCACCCCACTACATGGTCCAAGCTTCTAACACTTTTTTGTCTTAAACTATTATAATAGTAAATATCATTCTCTAGCCTTGCTGAACTCAGAGATTAGTGAGTAGTCTCTGGTAACTTACTGGCTCTTTAATAAAATCAGAAATTAATCAGATAAACCAAAGCCAATACAACTGAAAAAATGGAAAACCTGTGCCTACATGTCTAAATAATAAATGAGCTAAAGAAAAAATGACAATGAATATTACAAAATATTTAGAACTACATATGATAAAATATTTTATATAAAAATTTATGAGAAATAAAGATTTTAGAAGGTGATTTATAAATTTAAATAAAAATACTGGGAAACAAGAAAAATAAAATATTAACCTTTCAATCTAAGAAACTAGGAGAAAACAGAATAAAAAAGTAGAAGAAAGGAAACAATAAACAAAGAATAGGAGTAATTGCAAAAAAGAACTGAAAAAAATATTGAGTTAATCAATGACCTCAACAGGTTTTTAAAGGAAACTTATCCAATAGACATACATAGGTTCCTGATTATGAAAAAAGAGATTTAAATGTTAGAAACAGGAAGGGAGCTAAAAGTTTAGATATAATTGAGTTTTTAAAAAAATCATATTATGAATTTATTAATGCAAATAATTTTGGAAACAGAAAAAATGCTCAGTCTTCTAAAAATATGAATTAACAAAATGACTCAAAAGAAAATAACTCAAATTATTGTGATGATAACTATTTTTTTGTGCCCATCTTCCTCTATTTTATATGGGACGCCACCACAGCATGGCTTATCAAGCGGCATGTCGGTGCGCACCCGGAATCTGAACCAGCAAACCCCGGGCCACCGAAGCAGAGCGCGCGCACTTCATCGCTGAGCCACTGGGCCGGCCCCCATCTTGATAACTTGTAAAGAAACTAAATACATAGTCAAAAATCTCCCTCCAAAATATACACTAGCCTCAGGTGTTTTATAAGATATAAGAGTTTTTAATCAAACTTTCGAAGAACTAATAATCTCAATTATTACAAATAGTTGTAGAGAAGAGCAAAAGAGAGAACAAGTCTTAATTCATTTCATGAAGCTAGTATAACCTTCATATCAAAATCTGGACAAGATTAGCATAAGAAAGAATTAGTGACCAATCCCACTTACAAGCATAGTTGTAAACTACTAAATAATACATTATAAACTGTTGCCTCTGTTTGTTTACTACTGCTTCCATATTAAATTCAAGGAGTGATATGCGCTAATGGGACAGTCTATAATAATCTCATATTGTTTGAGCACTTTGGCTCCTATGCTTTAGAAATGGAATTTGAAAGATGTCAGTGATCTTTAATTGGGTTTAATTGGATTTTTAGCTATTTTCTTTATATTTGACCTCTGTGCTCCACTTTCTACCTTTTCTTGCATTTTAGTATTACATTCAGTCTCATAGATTCTGTTACCTTAATCTTTTCTTAACACTCTTCCTATGTTGTCATTTCTGACTTTTTTTCCTTCTGCCCCTTTTCTCTGGGAGTTAACATTTAGGGCCTGACCTATGGCTCCTCTTAGTTTATATCCACTCCCTTGCAGAGCACACCCATTCGCATGCATCTAGTAATTCTCAACGTATTGATAACTCCAAACTGAAACGTTGCCCATCTGCTCATCAGAACCCCAGACCTGTTATTTAGTCCTATTGTGCACATCATTCCTCAAATTTAATTTGACTAAAACTACACTCAGCATTTTCTCTGTCAAAAAAACAACTTCCAAGCTCCTTGTCTTCACATGACTTTTGCCACTGTCATATTTTTTGCTACCTAAGCTTGCCGATTTGGTATTATCATCTTGAATTCCTCCTGTCGTTGGCTGTAGCCATCCGAGTCAGTCTTTAACATATCTCGTGTTTGTCTCTTTCTATCCATTCCCATTTGCACTGTCCTCGGCCAAGTGCTTATCACTAATATGGAACACAGCATCTTCAATAAGCCTCTTGTTTTCCTCCAATCTGCACTACTCAGTTTTTGTTAAGCATCTTGTTCATCATATTAGATCACCATTTTCTGTTCTTCATCAGTCCACTATTTCTTATTGCAATAGGGTGGCAAGATTTTAATATTCCTTAAAATCAATTTGTAAAATCTAATCAACATTATTTCCCATTGCTAGTCTGCATATCTTCATGTTCCATAATATAATACTCATTATAAATTAAATCTCATTATAAGTTAATCTCACTGAAAGCTATAATAAAGACCTCTGCTGTGCAGAAGCTTTTTAGTTTGATGTTGTCCCATTTGTTTATTTTTTCTATTGTTTCTCTTGCCCGGTCAGACATGGTGCTTGATGGGTTGTAATTAGTATTTGGGTGGTGAACATGATGTAATCTATGCAGAAATAGAATTATAATGATGTACCCCTGAAATTTATACAATGTTATAAAACAATGTTACTGCAATAAACAAAAAATTAAAAAAATAAATAAAATAAAAAAGTCCAAAAAATAAAAAATAAAGACCTCTTACTATGGAATTATAAATAATATCCTTGGCTATAGAATCTATATTATATTTTTAGTTGAATCATGCTTTATTTTATTTAAAATACATCAAAGGTGAAAATTTGGAGATACTAAAAAAAGAGTTTATTAATCTATGGGCACTTTTTAGCAGGTTATTTTATTGTTCTTTTTTTTTTAAGGGTTACTTGCTTAGTGACAATTAGGTTGTAAAAAATTATTTTTTTATGATAGCAACTTGTTTACGAAAGCAAAAATTTGACTCTGATTTTTAATTGGTTTGTTCCATTGAGGGTAGGGATGTGTCTTGTCTGACATTATCATAAAGTGGTTTATTAAGAAAATTGCCTGTAACTTGTACCAATCTGCGGTTTCTGCATTTTCTCTTTGGCTTATGTTTTCTAATTCCCTGGGCCCAAACCACATCAGTTGTTTCTTAATTCACTTTAAGCCGCATATAATCATGACAATGTCTGTTACTCAAGACCTCTGAGTCCCTTGCCAACCTCAATGGTTATTTAACACAATAGCAGAGATTATGTGATTGACAATGAAATTTGATCTCAAGCTGATACTTAAAACAGTGACCTATCCTTGGTAGATACCTAGATCTTGGATTGTCCTGCCCCTTTTCTTTATATCGTCCCAAATTCTTAGATTACTTCACAAGAGGATTTCCTCATAACAATAACTACAATAACAAAATCACAATATCCTAGGATTAGCACTGTTTAAAATAATAACCTGCTTTCTCCTTTGTAATTATTTTTGACAGAAATTCTTTAATCTTACTTTTTTAATTTAAATTTTCTATCTTCTTGCATGTTTATATCTACATTTTTGGTTTCATGAGTGTTGTTTGTAAACATAAATATTGTTTTTTACACAATTGCATTTTGTTCTTCACAATTTTACACCAATTTTTATTTTAAGAGCATAAATTAAGAATTCATACTTTTTGCTTAACTAATGTTTCTTATAATTACATTAATTTATGCAAATTTAAAATAAAGTTTATAACATTCAAGTTATAGGAAAAATATCCTTAAATTTTTTCAAGTTTAGAAATTTACTCTCCATACTCTTGAAAGTTTCAAAACAAGAAATGATATTGCTCAATTTTGGCTACTAAAATTCAGGATCATACATGCCTTTAGTATTAATTTTTAATCCTTTAAGCAAAGTTATATTGATAAATTTATTGGAGCATCTGCATAATAATTTTGTTGATAGTCGAGTAATTCACCAGTGATTCTTATTTAAATAAATTTAATGAAAATATACTTTTTTTCCAAAATATTAGACATTTCTTTTTTAGCCAATGGGAACAAAAAAGATTTCAGAAGTCTCATTGCCCTAGAAATTTTTGAAAAATGTTCTTTGCCAACTCTTTCCCATAAAGAAAACCACACACTCAGACATGTATAGGCTCAAACAGGAGATTGCAAATTTAATTTTATATGTAGCATTCTTACCTTGAGATGAGATTTCTTAGCCAGCATCGTACGTACACTGCTATTTCTAACATTAATTTCTCATTGCCTGGTGGTAACCTCACGACTACCTAAAAATGTGTTCCACTGGCTCATAAACAATTACATCATCAATCCCCTCTGTGTGTAACAAGAGACCTTAACCACAGAAATAGGAAATAAAAGGAAGAATTATACCAGAAGTAACAACGGTGCCAGAAACCTGCTCTGCAGTGATTGGCTAAATGGGGCCAACCAGTTGAGTTTCATTCATCAGACTTGTTGAGTTAACCTACAAGCATTTTTTTTTTTCATTTTCTCTGTTTTTCTTTTCTGGGATCTCCTTTGATTTCATGCTGGCTTTTTAAATTGAGGATAAAGTTAATTCACTTAACAATGCCACAGCTGGAATTAAGTATGCCTCTTCTCCTACCGCTGAGGGGAGGGGCTGATGCTAGTTGGTGGTGTCTTATTGGATGCCCAATACCCTTGAGGGCTGTTGCTGAATCAGTGGTGCCTCTAGCGACAGGCAAGAAGTCAACTAATTGCGAACATATGGTTTGGCAGACACCTTGTTAGCTTGCTGCTACGTAGGTGTCTGGAAGGAGGTGAAGGGGAAAGTTTGAGGTAGAAGGTGTGGTTAAAAATCCCACTGACAAGCCTGGGGGAGATTTGATTGATCCTAATCTATTCTTTTTGTCAGGAATCAGCATGTTTCTGGCAGCAACAGCTTGGTAATAACAGAGATTTGTGGCCCTTAAGCTCTTGTGGTGATAGCCGGCACACGACCAGTCAACTGGCTCCTTACAAGGCCCCCATTTAATTGGCCACAATGGTGGGAACAGAAATGAGATGTTAGGTCAAGGTACAACACATGGCCTACCTGAAATGGCTCACAATGATCTGAGGCACAGATGTCATCTTTTATTGGTGTGATTGCCATCAGAGGAACAAGAGAAGCCTTGAGAAAAGGGCTGCAGAAAAGCCTTTAGTAAGAAGCATGCAAGTACACTATTTATACTTGAATTGCCTAGAGAAGGAGGCAGATGAATAAAGGATTGAGAGGAGACATATTAGACTGGGTTGTGACTGGGTCTGATGAAGAATAAAGTGGATATTCGATTTTATAGAAAGGAAGGCTTCTTGGGAAATTAATAGTAGAGAATTTGAAATATTCTTAGTATTTTAAGTCTGTCAGATAAATTGGGAAATCACATACTCCTGGTATCCCACTGTGTAGCTGTACCGAATAGATACTTTTCCATCATCTATAAATTTGTATACAGTACTTGTACTTGGTACCCATCACTTGTACCCAAATGTTTAGGGCCCTGTAGTCTCTGTACCATAAAGGCTTGCACTCAAAATCAGCTACAATGATTGGGGATATCATTGGTTTTTGTTCATTGACCCTTAGACCTATTGTCTAAGTTTTATAAACTTAATCTAAAACTCTCGATTTTCTGGATACCAAAACATACTCCATGATGTCTATGGAAGACTATTTTATCTACCAGGAAACATGGATTCTCAAAAGATTTGCTAAATAGTTTCAAATCCTTGTCCTGTACTTACTGATTTTCTTATGCTAATTACTCACGGTGGTATAGACAATGTAGATATTTTATAGATCATTTAAGATAGTATTGGTAATTATATAAAAGTGATTATGTAGCCTCCCCTATTAGATGGTCACTAACAAGTTTACAAGGTTTATTAGTGAACTCAGAGATGGAAGAAGCATTACAGGTGTGACCAAGCAGACTCAGCTCTGTGTTCTGCTATTACACAGAATACATACACATGAACAGTGTTTGCATGAGTGAATATCTGTTTGTGTGTGTGTGTCAGTATGGTTATTGTTTTTCTGTTTTTCTGAGAATGGTTTGTACAGACTTTCTCTCTTAAAGCAGCTACAATTCTTTTTTTTTTTGTGAGGAACATAGGCCCTGAGCTAACATCTGCCAATCCTCCTCATTTTGCTGAGGAAGACTGGCCCTGGGCTAACATCCATGCCCATCTTCCTCTACTTTATATGGGACGCTGCCACAGCACGGCTTGACAAGCAGTGCGTTGGTGCGTGCCCTGGATCCAAACTGGCGAACCCTGGGCCACCGCAGCGGAGTGCGTGCTCTTGCGTCACTTAACCACTTGCGCCACCAGGCCGGCCCCTACAACTCATTTTTTAAACACCTAAAACTCTACATCTTGCTGAAAATACACCCAGAGGAATCTCGGAATAAGAAAGACTGGAATTGGGACAGCATAGAGCGTGGATCTGTAGCTAAACAGTTTTAGGCGGATGCTCTAACACTTAGCAGCAAAGAGTGGCAAATTGCTAACTTCTTTAAGTCACTGTTTCCTCATCCATAAATAGCACTTGACCTACCTGATTTAACACAGGGGCTTAGTGTAAGGACAAATTGAGTTAACTGACATAAATATTTTAGCATCAGGCCTGGCACAATTTATGTGCTAAGTATATGTTCACTAAAAATGAGACAGAGAGAGAGACATATTATTCTCATATAGTTTTAATTGTCTTTAGGTGGCCTGACACTTCATGGTAAATTTCACAGAAACAGTGAATCCAAACCAAAAAAGTGAAGATCTATCACGTCCAAAAATAGAACTTATTTAGGTCATTAGGTAAAGAAACCACATGCAGCAAAAGAGTTCAACAGGGTCCGTTCAGGGAAGGGAAGGTTATTTCAACCGCAATACCTGCCTACCCCACACTGAGAAGTGCCATTGGGAGCTCACACATCAGTGCTTTCTCTCTTTAGAGCTGCTAGTTTTTTTTTTTTTTTAAAGATTTTATTTATTTATTTTTCCCCCCAAAGCCACAGCAGATAGTTGTATGTCACAGCTGCACATCCCTCCAGCCGCTGTATGTGGGACGCGGCCCCAGCATGGCCGGAGAAGCGGTGCGTCGGTGCGCGCCCGGGATCCGAACCCGGGCCGCCAGCAGCGGAGCGCGCGCACCCAACCGCCAAGCCACGGGGCCGGCCCTAGAGCTGCTAGTTTTTGAAAAACTTCCACAATATGGCCAAAACAGAATGGTTTTTCATCAGACCTGTGTTACAGGCCTGATTAGCTGACTGGTGCTGCTCGGTCATGGCGCCCTGCACACAGTGGACGGTATATATTTGCTCATGAAAAGCATCCTATTTTCTCAGCCTTTCATTTCAGGAGATGGAAGTTTATTGAGCAAATCAATAATTGGATCAGACCCCAGAGTCCTAATTCCTTAGTATTGAACTACCACTACATCCACATATTGTTTGTTTGTTTCATTTAGTTACAAATTGTGAGCTAAGATTGCCTGCAATGTATTATTTTAAGCCCTGGATACATAATTTGGATCTCTTTGCTTCTTGACATAAATGTCCATCACTCATCTACACACTGGTAGTTTGCTTCATTGTTTGGTCTTTAGATTAAGCCATTTCAATTATCAGGATAGTTTATTTTAAAAGGGAAAAATATCTATTTGAACCTTGTATAAATATAATAAAATTTATATTTTATTATACCTGAAATTTACACAATGGTGTAAGCCAGTATGACTTCAATAGAACAATTTTTAAAAATCTGACAAAAAAAAGAGTCAGCTTTGATGGTCTAGTGGTTAGATTTCAGCGTTGCTTGCTGCTTTGGCAGCCGAGGTTCGCTTCCTGGTCGCAGAACCACACCACCCGTCAGTTGCCACGCTGGGGCATTGGCTCACATGGAAGAACTAGAAGGACTTACAACTATGACATACAACCATGCACTGGGGCTTTAGGGAGAAAAAAAAAATCTGACAAAAATAAATTAGTGCTCACTGTGGCTTTGAAATAAAATCAACAAACTTTAAAAAAAAAAAAAAGATAAAGCTTTCTATTAATATTAAGAATAGCTGTGTGGTTTCCATGGAATCATGTATAACACTTGGATTATGTATTTTGCATGTAATAGACAAATTAAAAAATACTCTTTCCTGAGTACTACCTCATGTATTTTTATTCATTTAAAACATCTATCTTTGATTTGTTACCTTAGCGATAGAAATAGCTTGTAGCTTTAAGATTTTATGAGAATTTACTTTAAATTAGAAGCGGCAGTTTTAGGAACAAAGACTGTTTGCAGCAGAGGGCATTTAGACCATCTAATTCAACAATATATTTTATTTATTTTATTTTTGCAGAAGAAGATCAAGCTAACGAGAGTGGTGTGATTGCTCAAGTTCACACAATTGAGACCAAAATGCAGAATGTCTGTCTGTCACATTTCTTATACGAAAGGTTCCATTGGTACCTTTACATTTTTAGAAGAATTGCATAGAGATATGCAATAATCTTGTGAAAATTAAAAAAAAAAAGTTGTCATTAGTGCAATTTTATCTACAAATACAAGGGCCTAACCTGGCTTAGGGAATGTTTTGTTGTTTCAATGCTTAGCATAAGGAGCCATTCATAAATCACATCTCCTACATTTATCAATTGTCTCAGAATTCCACAAACTCGTGGTTAGTAGAATTGTTTATTAAATTGATAACTAAACAGAACTCAAACTCTCAGATTCTATTTCATGGGGTATTTAAAGGAATGAAGTCTTTCTCAGTAAAATTTTATCAGAATTTACAAAAATTATTATCTGTATGAAAATAGATGATGTATATCATATTTACTTACAACGTTTTCTAAATTAAAAATTATCTAGGCTAATTTTTGAGGGAGGCTGGGATTTCCAGAGTGAAATCTTAAAGACGCAGTGAGGAACAAGGAGATGACCAAGCAGGCAGGGTTCTGAGTTTCTCTACCCGCATTCATAAGGGCGGTATGATGGTTTTAAAATATGTCCACAACTCCCCTGACACTCCTTTCTTCAAGAGCTGGAGCCTCATGCCTCTCCCCTTGAGCATGGGCTGGACTTAGCGACTTGCTTGGAATAGACTATGCCAGAAGTGACCATGCAGGTCACTTTAAAACTACATCATGAAGAACATTGTGGCTTCTGCCTTGCTGTCTCTCTGGGATCACTCATTGTGAAGGAAGACAGTTGCCATGTCCTGAAGACACCCAGGCAACCTAGTGGAGAGGCCCATGTGACAAGGAATCAAGGCCTCTTCCAACAGCCGTGTGGAAGTAGATCCTCCAGCCCCAGTCAAGTTTTAAGATGACTGCAGCCCTGTTCCATAGTTTTAACCTAAGTAAGGCCCTAGGTACCATAGTCCCATTGAATATTAGTAAGTACTTCATGATAAAAATGGCTCAATGGTCAAATAAGTGTGGGAAAGTCAGAATTAAACAGAGTTAAGACAGATTCTTTCCTGTAGAATTTCAAAAAGTCTTTACTATAATGTACTTATTGTGGCTCTGGGTGATTCTAGACCTAAGAGGAGCTAACAGAAACGTGACTGCTTTCATTTGACCCCAGATCTGTTTGCTTGGTAGGGTGCTTTTCAACTAAAGTCTAAAATTTATACTTCTGTTTAGTAGGAAAGAGCTCTTTATCACCAATTAAGTAGCAAGGCGCTATCACCAATGGTTAAATGTTAGAGCTGAGTCAGTCCTCCAGTATAGTCATGGATTATATGTGTGCAAGAGATAGATATAAATGGGGCTGTCATATAGCTGCTTAGTGTAAGACAGATGTTTTAATAATACGTATTAAGTGTTTTTCTATGCTATACACTCTCTTAAATGCTTCTGAATAATAAAACCTGTTTTACAGATCAACAAACTAAGTTTCAGAAGAGTGGTTAGCTGCTCAAGATAGAAAACTGTCAAAGTGGCCCAGTGGGGGATCCAGTATTCTTTCCATTGTGCCATACTGCCTCCAATATGATCCTGGCATATCCAACTCTATCTGGATTTCTCAACTTCTCTACTCATCCCACTTCCTCAGAGCCCTGGACAGCCCTGTTTCCCGCGTCTTACCTCATGTTCTTCCTCTCTCACTTCAATAACTATCAACAATTTCCCGTCATTTAAGAATCTTTTTCTAACCAATATTTATCGATCATTTACATTTTAAGCACTATGTTCGTTATAATTGCCAATTTACTTATGAAGAAACTTAAAGGTAAGTAATTTCTGCAAGGTCACACAAATTTTGAAGTTATTGGGCTTAGAACTTGGGTCTGATTCTAGTGCCCATGCCCTTCACCACTATGCATATTTCCATGACCTATTTCATTCAAAGTGCTTGCTCCTGCATCCTGTAGATCATATATTTTCTGTACTATTTTTAGGGCTCTATTACATTAGGTATACATAGATACACATATCTAATGTAATAGATAGTCCTGTACATATACATACAGGACTATATTTCATTTATTACAATCATATGTGTCACTCTTTTTCAAAGAAAATTATACAGTTTTATTTTAAACACTATATAGAGACGTATATACAGTTTTCTTTAAAGTATTTTATATATGTTATTATTTTTTTGGTGAGGAAGCTTCGCTCTGAGCTAACATCTGTTGCAAATCTTCCTCTTTTTTTGCTTGAAGAAGATTAGCCTTGGGCTAACATCTGTGCCAATCTTCCTCTATTTTGTATGTGGGTCGCAACCACAACATGGCTTGATGAGTGGTGTAGGTCCGCGCCGGAGACCTGAACCCATGAACCTGGGCTGGCGAAGTGGAGTGTGCTGGACTTAACCACTACACCATGGGGCCAGCCCCCATATGTTATGTTTTTCTATGTGTCACTTTTTAACTATGTTACAGACTAATTAAAAATGAGAATTGTGTCTTGAAGAGATACCAATGCCTGGCAAATTTAAGTAAGTTGGCTAGTGTGATGTGATGGTGGTGGAAAAATTGTAAGCAAAAACCAAAGAAACTACTTTTGATACTTACTAAAGTTTCCATTAAGAACCACAGTTATGCTTAGGAAAAAAGTAAAACCCTGATTGCTTTGTAATGTGTTCACGAATCTTTATGATCTAGCTCTAATTTCCTTTTCAAGCCTCAGCCTTCATTTCCATCACGCACAGGCCTTAGCAATTGTCTATCCACACTCCATGTCCTCTAAGCCTAACTGTGCTCTCCTCTGCTTTGCCTTTGCATATACAGTGCTTTTTTGCTTCCCTGCCTAGAAATCTACTCGTTCTTTAAAATCCAGGTCCATTGTTCCCCTCTTGGCAAGAGAGCAACCATTACTTCCTCTCTGACCTCTATTAGTGTATTTAAAGCATTGATTGGTGCTAGCTGCAAATAACTACACATGTCTTCAAGCAGGCTCCATCACTCAAGTGAGAGTAGAAAATATGCTCTAGTTACTAAGAACATCAGCCTTAAACTTAGATAAAACTGGATTCAAATTCTGACTCTGTCACTGATTAACTATTGGACCTTGGTCAAGTTGTTTAACTTTTCAAAGTCTCAATCTCCTTCTGCATAAAATAAGGATATTAATAAGCCTACAGGTTTCTTGCGAGGATTATACGATAAAATATACTGAGTGCCATGCATTCAGCACTCTGAATGTTGTAATATGATGACAATAATGATTGACATGTCTTTGCGTTTCAGTAATTAACACTATGTCTAAAACATAAGGCATGCAACAAAAAGAATAAAATACCTAGGAATAAACTTAACCAAAGAGGTGAAAGATCTGTACACTGAAAACTATAAAACATTTCTGAAAGAAATTGAAGAAGACACAAAGAAATGGAAAGATATTCCGTGCTCTTGGATTGGAAGAATTAACATAGTTAAGATGTCCATACTTCCTAAAGCCATCTATAGATTCAATGCAATCCCTATCAAAGTTCCAACAACATTTTTCACAGAAATAGAACAAAGAATCCAAAAATTTATATGGAACAACAAAAGACCCCGAATAGCTAAAGGAATCCTGAGAAAAAAGAACAAAGCTGGGGGTATCACACTCCCTGATTTCAAAATATGCTACAAAGCTATAGTAACCAAAACAGCATGGTACTGGCACAAAAACAGACACACAGATCAATGGAATAGAATCGAAAGCCCAGAAATAAACCCACACATCTATGGACAGCTAATCTTTGACAAAGGAGCCAAGAACATACAATGGGGAAAAGAAAGTCTCTTCAACAAATGGTGTTGGGAAAACTGGATAGCCATATGCAAAAAAATGAAAGTAGATCCTTACCTTACACCATACACAAAAATTAACTCCAAATGGATTAAAGACTTGAACGTAAGACCTGAAACTGTGAAAGTTCTAGAAGAAAACATAGGCAGTACGCTCTTCGACATCGGTCTTAGCAGCATCTTTTCAAACACCACATCTGACCGGGCAAGAGAAACAATAGAAAAAATAAACAAATGGGACAACATCAAACTAAAAAGCTTCTGCACAGCAAAGGAAACCATCAACAAAACGAAAAGACAACCTAACAATTGGGAGAAGATATTTGCAAACCATACATCTGATAAGGGCTTAATCTCCAAAATATATAAAGAACTCATGCATCTCAACAACAAAAAAACTACCAACCCAATTAAAAAATGGGCAAAAGACCTTAACAGACATTTCTCCACAGAAGATATACAGATGGCCAATAGACACATGAAAAGATGTTCAAAATCACTAACTATCAGGGAAATGCAAATCAAAACTACAATGAGATATCACCTCACGCCCATCAGAATGGCTATAATTAACAAGACAGGAAACAACATGTGTTGGAGAGGATGTGGAGAGAAGGGAACTCTCATACACTGCTGGTGGGAGTGCAAACTGGTGCAGCCACTATGGAAAACAGTATGGAGATTCCTCAAAAAATCAACGATAGAACTACCATATGATCCAGCTATTCCACTGTTGGGTATTTATCCAAAGAACTTGAAAACACCAATTTGCAAAGGTACATGCACCCCTGTGTTCATTGCAGCGTTATTCACAATAGCCAAGACTTGGAAGCAACCTAAGTGCCCATCAAGGGACGAATGGATAAAGAAGCTGTGGTATATATACACAATGGAATACTACTCAGCCATAAGAAACGACGAAATCCAGCCATTTGTGACAACATGGATGGACATTGAGGGTATAATGCAAAGTGAAATAAGTCAGAGCGAGAAGGTCAAATACCGTATGATTTCCTTCATTAAGTAGCAGATAATAACAACAATAAACAAACACATAGGGACAGAGATTGGATTGGTGGTTACCAGAGGGGAAGGGGGGAGGGAGGAGGGTGAAAGGGATAATTCGGTACATGTGTGTGGTTATGGGTTGTAATTAGTATTTTGGTGGTGAACATGATGTAGTCCACGCAGAAATAGAAGTACAATGATGTACACCTGAAATTTTTACAATGTTATAAACCAATGTTACTGCAATAAACAAAAAAATAAATAAATAAATAAATTTTTGCAGAAGGAATGTATGAAAAAATAAATTCTTATGTTTAAATGTTTCCATTCTCTACAAATAAACTATACAATATGACCATAATGCATTCTTGCAGAATCAAATTCAAAAGCACAAGTCTAGCAATAAGTTGTCTGCAATTCTGGAAGCTGAAGGATATAATTAATAAATTATAGCAATTCAGCAGTGGAAGGAACAGTAGAGATTCAAGTGACTCAGATCATTATATCAAATTAGTGTCAAAACCCAGATGTCCTGATTGTCTTGTCCACAGAGGCTTTCCAAGGTAACAAGGTATTCGTGTAAGACTGAAGATGAAGTGTGGCAGCAATACGGCAGCTGTGCTTCACAGCAAACTAAGACTTAAGACTTCGCCCCATAACCAATATGGCTATAAATTTTTTTAGTTAAGATCTAGAACTTCCTGATTTCTCTTCTTCCTTCTCCCCATTTTACTTCCAACACTGTTAAGGGACTAGGTCTAAGACAATAAAAACTCTCTTGTTCTCATTTGTCTTTCATCCTAAGATTTCTTCTGAGTGTAACAAGGTTTGGAGCGGGATCTTGTTGCCTTGATCAAAGGACCGTTGGATGAGTCTGTCGGGGCTGGAACACTTCTTTTAGAGAGGTGTGTATCTGTTCTCGGTTGGAAGAAGTATATGTAGGCTCTCAGATTTCTTCATATTTATCCAGTTTAGAGTAGTGGCTGAGAGACATATAAAGCACCCATACTCTAGAGCCAGACCACCCAGGTCAGAGTCTGCCTCTACTACTCAATAGCTACCAATCTTCAGACATATTTCTTAGCTTTTCTCTGTATCAGTGCTCTCATTTGTGAAATGGGAATAATAACAGCATAGATTAGGTTTGTTCCGAGAATTAAGGACTTTATTCATGTAAGGTGCTGAGATTAATTCCTAGTTTACGACACGAACTCGGTACACATTGTGGCTTTAGTTTGAATTCATGGCTATTTTGTCAAATAAGAAATGTTTTATTCCAATTTTTTTTTTTTTTTTTTTTTTTTGTGAGGAACATAGGCCCTGAGCTAACATCTGCCAATCCTCCTCTTTTTGCTGAAGAAGACTGGCGCTGGGCTAACATCCATGCCCATCTTCCTCTACTTTATATGAGACGCCGCCACAGCATGGCTTGACAAGCAGTGCGTCGGTGCGCCCCCGGGATCCGAATCGGCGAACCCTGGGCCACCGCAACGGAGCGCGCGCACTTAACCACTTGCGCCACCAGGCCAGCCCCTGTTCCAATTTTTTAATTCCTTTTGTTGTTTTCCCTGGGCTTCTAGAGAAGACAGTGGACTAAAAATGCCTTTTAAAAAAATTGCTATATATATATATACATACTTTCCAAATATTTATTTCAAAATACATATTTCCAATATTTCCATGTACATTTTCAAATAGTGAATATGCTGTCTCATGCTTTGGGAGGTCTGTATCCATTTTTCTTTAATCAGTGATTAACAAGCAAGTGCAGGTTTCTAATTTTATCACTTTGAATTCTTTCGCTATTCCTATGCCTTCTTTATATTCAGGCTCTGTTGAATCAGGATGAGCACTCTAAATAAGAATGTGGGCACTGAGTCAGCATTCATTGGGAGACTGCTGAATACATGGGAACCGCTGTTTGGACTTGGTCAATATCAGAATTTTTGAAAAGGATATTAATTGCTTTGTCATTACTTTGGTTATAGTAATATTTTAACCTCTAAATCCTCTCTAGGTTTTTACTTTTTAGCCAACGGAAACACCATGTCTAATTGTTTCTCTTCCTACACCATTTATCTCTGCCTAGGGACTCAGGCCCTAATATTGATGCAGTACAGAATGGCTAAATAATAGCTATTCTTTTCTGAGATTATGAGGTCCTTGAGGGAACGGGCTCCATCCTGCCCACCTTGTATTGTCTGTGATGAGTGCATGTCTGGCGTCATGCAGCTCGTTAATACATGTTGTATAAAAGAACTTGCCTACACCTGTGTTTGAACATATACCTAACCCGTGAGAAGGCCTCTGTGCTGGAATATCTGCTGTCAGCTCAGCATCTTCCCTTTTCTGATTAAATCATTCTGCTACTGTCTATAACAACCTTATCAAACCGCCTCCGCTTTCTTCAAACCTCCAACAACCCCCAGCCCCTTCATGGTTGGCTAATGATCTCCACAGTGAAATTCATAAAAGAACGTAAATAATCACAGAGAAAAGCCCCAATATTCCTGATGCCAAACATTAATTTACTTATATTTATAGCTTCCCTAGTTTCCTTTTTCTTGCTTCCATAAAGAAACAGTCCCTTTTCCTATTGAAGGCTCTTACTCCCACTGTTAGATCTCATTTTATTATTCAGGAAGCTTGGCAAACTTGCACCATTAATTGTCTCAGGTGGATTCTTCTCATGAACTTTAAAAAATGCTTGTCTCTTTCATTCAAAAAAAAAGGTGGATAGAGCTCTCAACTCCAGGTCCTTCTCTACCTCTTCTCTATTTCCTACCATAGTTTTAATTAGTTTTAAATTGCTGAGAGGAAGGGGGAATGGGGAGTTACTGTTCACTGGATACCAAGTTTCAGTTTGGGAAGATTTTGAAAAAGTTCAAAATGGTCATATGGTGGTGATGGTCATATAGAAATGTAAAAGCAGTTAATGACACTGAAATGTACACTTAAAAATTATTAAAATGATAAATTTTATGTTATGTATATTTTACAACAATTAAAAGAAAAAGAAGTTGCTTTTGTTCAATGTTTCTATTTCTTCATCTTGCACTAACACTTAAACCCCTCCAATCTGGCTTTTGCCTCTATCACTCTACTGAAACAGCTCCTGCTCATGGAAGAGATAAGTTCCATGTTGCTAAATTCAATGGACAATTGTCCATCCTTATTTTAACTGACCTCTCAGCAGCATTTGTTAACTCTTTTCTTCTTACTGATGTCCCCTCATCCCTTGGTTTCTTGACTCCTCACTGCTAGAGTTTTTTTCCACCTCAGCCTCTCCTCTCTGTTACCGACTCTTATTTTCCCTGTATCTAACCATTATGTGTTGAGGTTTCTCAAAACTCAATCCTAGACCTTCTTATCTTTATTTTGTACCCTTTTCCTATGTTTTCTCATCAATATCCATGGCTTTAACTACCAACTAAACGCAATGACTATAAATATATATCTCTGTGTAGACTTTTTTCTTAGTTCTGGACACAAAGATCTGCTGCCTCCTTACATCTTCAATTAGGTATCTTCAAAACACTTCAAATCCAATATACATAAAAGTGAACTTAGGAATCCACACAGCACCTCCTCTGACCCCTGCTCCTGCATCCCACTCCCACCCTCCAAATATGGACCTTTTCCAGTGCGTTCTCACTCAGTCAATGATACCACCATCCAGCAAGGTATGAAAACTAGAAATCTTGACACCTCTCTCCTCCCCACCTTGTTTCTCATAGAACATCTACCACCAACTGCTTGTACTTTTATCTCCAAAATGTCTCTCAAATCTATCACATCTTTTCACCTCTATCACAACCATCACATTTACCACTACCAAGTTGCCTAAACTACCATAATCTCTTATCTGCTGGTAGATTCCAAACTGGTCTTCCCATATCCTTTTAGACTTTACTCCAATCCAAACTCCACAATGCAGCCAAAATAATATTTTAGGAATGTAAATTTTATCTTATTGTCCACGCTTGTTTAAAACCATCTAATATTTTCACATTGTTCTCATGATAAAGACCAAAATCCTGAAGGCGATTTATTAGGTTCAGCATGGCCTGTGCTTTATCTCCCTCTCTAGCCCTTTTGGACTCCTGCTCCTGCTCTCTCTCTTTCTCTCTTTCCCCACCTCTCTCTCAATTCCAGTTGCACTAACCTCAGAGACTGAGACATGGCCATTGTGACATAGCTAGCTGGAGGTCATTTCTAATACTCATTCACAGCCTAGATTTTATTGAAGCATGTTCTATTATTTATACTAAATTTAGTATAAAAGGAAGGAGAAGGCCCATAGTTGGCACTATACCTGTCTGCTAGTTTTTTGTTTTGTTTTTTTAAGGTTATTGTTTTTCTTTTGAGGAAGATTGGCCCTGTGTTACTATAGAAGCCGGTCTTCCTCTTTTTCCTTTTTCTCCCCAAAGCCCCAGCATATAGTTGTGTATCACAGTTGTAGAGACATAGCTCTTCTATATGGGATGCTGCCTCAGCATGGCTTGATGAGTGGTGAGTAGGTCCGCGCCCAGGATCCGAATGGGCGAACCCGGGGCCGCTAAAGTGGGAACACGCAAACCTAACCACTACACCACCAGGCCAGCCCCCTGTCTGCTAGTTTTACTTAAGTGCTAATATGGCTGATCTGGATAACTAACTAGCCAAGTGGGAAAGACATGGAGTCCAAACAGTACAGAAAGAAATATGCTTTTAGTAACCAATGATTTCCTTAGGTGTAAAATGAAGTAACAGTGGGTACCAATAGGTATAGAACACAATGGTAGGAGGCCCATATTCATAGAATTGGAAGCCTGAGCAAGCATGAACTATGTGTCATGCCCTCTGGTATACTTTGGTCATTTCTTTAGTAAAGGAGAAAGATTAGAAGGCAGCTGATGTGATGAATGCTACTATAGAAGCATTTAAAAACTACTATAGGAAACTGTCGAGAGTTCCCCTTACCGAGGAATTCAAGAAGGATTTCACAGAGGAGATGATATTTTTGCTACAGCCTGAGGTTAGAAAAGAGTTTGCCAAATGGAGAAGGGCAGATGGAATTTTAGGTGGAGGGAGAAAAACACAGATGAAGTCTAGATTTAACCACACCTTTAGTTGAAAAAAAAAAGTCTGCAAACCCGAAATTTTATCTTAAAAGTAAATAATTGTCTACCATTAGATGGTATTGAGAATAACTTTGTAATGAAATATTATCATTTATATTATTTATAATCCAAAATCTTGGCCCATTTGTCCCTTTCCCGCCAAACAGGGTGTTGCCATTGGGGTGACTTGCATCCTGCCGAAAGCAGTATGTCTGATGTTTAAGGCACAAAGACATTGTTTAAAGAAGCCTTATGATTTTGAAGAAACTGGCCCAGCAGGCAGATTTTAACCCGCCCTCCCTAACAGGCAGAACAGCCTGTGTTTGTAAACAGAGCCTTATTGCACCAGTGAGAGCAGACACAGAACAGTGTCAGCTCATTAATTGGGTGTCAGCTCCCTGCCTGGAAGAAAGCTTAATGAGTCATCTCATCATAAAGAACTGGAGCTCAAGGGAGGGGTGAATGGCTTAGAGAAAGGGAGAGAGATTTGTCCAGCAATAACTACATGTATAGAAAAGCTTGAAGCCCACCTGTTGGGATAAAGAGAGAGCAGCATTTGGGAACGGATGGTTTCTCTGTATTCTGCTATTCAAAGGGAAACCTGAGTTTATGAACCTATAAATGCAGCAATTAACAGTGTGTATATTCATGTATATTATGAGTAAAACAAATGGAAATTATTCGAAGCATATTTTTCACATAAAGTTTATAAAGTTTTTCTTTTGTTCTCTTCATAATATAAGTATTCTCCTACTTTCTCATACAAAATCTTCTGTAACAAAGCACATGCTAATCAATGCTTGTATTGAAACTCAAATATGTTCCTGATGCCTACAGCAAATATTAGGAAAAGATGGCAAATTGAGGCTGTATGTTTCATAGTAATAAGATATTTTAAAACTATTCAACAAAAATACAGCCTTAAACCTGAAAAAAAAAATCTCTTTTCTCATTTATTTTCTAATCGATCCCAATATTCATGTAAGAAGGTATGCCAGGTTTTCACATAGTGCTGTAAGCTTACACCTGATATTAGTTCATTATTAGAACACTATGTTCTTCTACCTTAGATCATTGATCTTACTAATTTATAAGATCTTTTAATATTAAAAATGTTAGTCCATTGTTATATATTACCCCCAGTTTGTTGTTTATATTTTCACTTTACTCATGGCATTTTTGCTATAAGTTTTATGAATGGATTTTATTTGAAAGTTTTTTCTTATTTCACTGGTTTTCTCATTCCCAGAAGAATCTCAAAATCTCCAGTCATTGCTCATTAATTTCTCAACCTAAGTGGCTTTTCCAGACCTTTTCTCCCTCATATCAAATCATCAGTTCTTTTTCTCATCCTCATTCTAATCCCCATCCCATACATATTTCAACAGTTAAATGTGTCATGTATTTTGCTGAGAAAATCTGGGAGATTTAATCATCCAACACTTTCATAAATCTGAGATTTTCTTCTTCTCTTTAAAATTTATCTATTGTTGTGGTTTTAAAACACGGCCTCAAATGCTTTGTCTCTCCTCTTATAGATAAGGAGGGATCTAGATTCCCTGCCCTTAAATCAGGGTAGGCTTGTGACAGCTTTCACAAATAGGTAGAAGGTATGCTGTGTAGAGGGTGGATTTAAAAAAAGCCATGAAGCTCCCATTTTGTTCCATGAAACACTTCCTGTTGGAGACCCAACTACACCGAGGCCACCATCCTGGAGAGGTCATATAGAGAGGGCACGTGAAGAGGCTCTAAGACTATAAGGAGGGAGGAGGCTATTTGAGGCATCTCTGCCCAAGCACCAGACATGTGAGTGAAGAAGCTTCAGATGATTCTATCCCTCAGCTGTTCCAATTTTCCCAGCTGAGGCCCCAGACATTATGGAACACAAAAGCAAGCCATATTTGCTGAGCCCTGACCTAATTTCTTATCCACAGAATCCATAAGTATAATAATTTTGTTCGAGGTTGGTTTTTTTGGCAGCAATAAATAACTGGGTCATCAGTCTACCACAAAGCCTTATTTCAATGAGTAGGAAACATTTCTACCCACTCTCCAGCACTTGATATCTCTCTCCATCAATTGCCTTCGTGTTGTCTTCAAATAAGCATAAAATTATCATTTAATTGACCTTGTTGACTTTTACTTTCCTATATACTTTTTTCTAATTCTTCTTGTTTTGCCAATTGCTTTCTAAAAGGTTTGTCTCTGTGCAGTGCATTCACTTTCTTTTTTCTGACTTCCCTCTCTATCTTCCACAACCCTAAAATTGAACTAAGGTACTCCCCTTTAAGCTCTCACAATTCTTGTGAAAACCCTATTTCACTGTAGTGAAAGCATCTGTTTTCTTCATTTAATAATTTTTTTCTTCAACGGCAGAGAGTATGTGTTTTTCAGGTTTGTATTTTCAGTTTCTAGACTGTGCCTTGCAAGTAAGGCAGCATTCAATTAATATTTGGAGAAGAAAATTCACCTATCCCTATATTGTCCACCCATTTAAGAAAAAACAACTTTATTGAGGTATAATTGACCTACAATAAACTGAACATAAAGCATACACTTTGGTAAGTTTTGACGCGTGTGTAAACCTATGAAACCATCACCCGAATCAAGATAGTGAACATATGCATCATCCTCAGAAGTTTCTTCATCCCCCTTTGTAATTTCTCACTCTTGTTTCTTCTGCCCATGCATTCCCTAAGCAACTACTCTTCTGTTGTTATAGATTAATTTGCATTTTCTAGAATTTTTATATTATTGGAATAATAGAGTATGTATTCTTTTTTGATCTGGCTTCTTTCTTCCATGTTGTTGGATATGTCATTTTTTATTACTAAAGTAATGTTTCACTAAGTAATATTCCAAATCTAAATACTGCAATTTGTTTATAAATTCATCTGTTGACAGACATTTGGGTTGTTTTGTGCACTAGATTTTGTATGCAAATATAGGTAAAAGTGGAACGGCTAGGTCATATGTGATGTGTATGCTTAATGTTTCAAGAAACAACCACACTGTTTTACAAAGCGGTTATACCATTTTATCTTCCCACCAGGAATGTATTAGAGTTCCAGTTACTATATTTTCTTGCTATCAAACTGTAGATAGTTTGTATCTGTAGGCAGACATTTTAATAGGTGTGTAATGGTGTCTCACTATGGGTTTAATTTGCATTTCCTTAATGACTAATGATGATAAATATCTTTTCGTGTGCTTATTTGCCAGTCGTATATCTCATGATGAACTGTTTGTTCAAATTTATTGCCCATTTTTTTTTATTGGGTGTTTGTTTCCTCATTTTCGAGTTTGGAGAATTCTTTACATATTCAGCATGCAAATCCTTAATCAAATATGTGACTTACAAACATTTTCTTACTGTCTGTGGATTGTCTTTTCCTTTTCTTAACAATATCTTTTGAAGAACATAAGTTCTTAATTTTAAGAAATCCAACTCATCACTTTTTTTTTTCTTTTATGTATCATGCCTTTGGTGCTGTAACTAAAAAAACACTAACCCCAGGTCACAAAAATTTTCTCCTCATTTTTCTTCTATAAATGTTATAATCTTAAGTTTTACATTTAGGCCTATGATCTATTTTGAGATAATTTTTGTATATGCCATATTGTTAGATATGGATTTAACTTTGTTGTTTTGCATATGCGTATTCATTTGTTCCATAGCCATTTGTTAAAAAGATTGTCATTTCTCCATTAAATAGACTTTGCAATTTTGTGAATTATGAATCATCCATATATGTATGGATCTACTTCTGGACTCCTGAATCCGTCCCATTGATCTATCTGTCCATCTTGATGTCAATATTACACTATCTTGATTATTGTGTCCTTATGATGTCCTGAAGTCTAGTAGTGTAAGTCTTCCACTTTGTTCTTATTTTTAAAAGTTGTTTTGGCTATTCTAAGTCCTTTGCATTTCCACATGAATTTTAAAATCAGATTGTCACTTTCTACCAAAAAGAGCCTGCTGAGATTTGGTCTTCCAATCCACTATATTACTTACTATACTGCTCCATTTGTTTAGGCTCTATTAATGACTCTCAGCAATGTTCTGTAATTTCAGTGAACAGATCTTGCACATATTTTGTCAGATTCATCCTCAAGTATTTTACATTTTGGAT
The DNA here is from genome assembly GCF_057802395.1 of Ceratotherium simum simum. Taxonomy (NCBI): domain Eukaryota; kingdom Metazoa; phylum Chordata; class Mammalia; order Perissodactyla; family Rhinocerotidae; genus Ceratotherium; species Ceratotherium simum. The sequence continues at coordinate 32,903,587 of NC_141914.1, read as the reverse complement.
GCTGTTTGGAAATGGTGTTGCCTTTTTAAAATTTCAGTTCACAAATGTTTGATGTATATACAAAAATACAAAAGATTTTTTTATATTGATATTATCTGCAACCTTGCTAAAGTCATTTATTAGTTTTAGTAGCTTTTTGCAAATTCCATTGGATTCTCTACAAAGACAATCACATCACCTGTGAAGAAAAAGAGTTTTAATTTTTCCTCTGCAATCTGGAGAATTTTATTTCTTTTTCTTCCCTAACTGCACTGGCTAGAATCTCCAGTACAATACCGAATAGAAGAGATTAAAACAGGAATCCTTTCTTTGTTCCTTATTATAGGTGAAAACATTCAATCTTTTACCATTAAGTAAGATATTAGCTACAGGTTTTTCATAGATTCCCTTTAGCTGGGTTGAGGGAGGTCCCCTTTATTCCTAGATTGCCGAGAGTTTTTATGAGAATGGACGTTGGAATTTGTCAAATGTGTTTTCTGCATCTATTAAGATGATCATGTAGTTTTATTTTTTGTGTGTTTGTTAAGATGGTGAATTACCTTGATTGATTTCCAAATGTTAAACGAACCTTGCATTACTGGGATAAATCCTACATGGTCATCCATACCATCCTTTCTAATAAATTATTGTTTTCCACTTGCTAAAATTGTGTTAAGAATTTTTGCATCCATGTTCTTGAATAATATCTGTCTGTAGTTATTACCTTTGGTAATTTTTTTGTGTGTGGTTTGTTTTCATGTTAGAGTAATGCTGGCCTCATAGAATGAGTTGGGAAATAGTTCCTCCTCTTTAATATTCTAAAAGAGTTTGTGTAGAATTGGTATTCTTTTTTCTGAAATGTTTGGTAGAAATCACCAGTGAAGCTACCTGGGCCTGGAGTTTCCTTTGTTGGACTTTTTTTTTTAATTGCAAAATCAGTTACTTTAATGGAAGCTTTAATGGCTAATCTATTTCTTTGTGAGTTAACTTTACAATTTTGTGTCTTTCAAGGATTTTGTTCACTTCTAAATTGTTTAATTTTAAAATTATTATGAAAATTTTCAAACATTTTATTGCTAATATTTTAAAATATAAATGATTTTTATAAATTGATCCTGTATCGTATTACATTGCTGATCTCTACTATGATGCCTTAAGATTGTCTATGTACAGAATCATGCCATCTGCTAATGAAGATAGGTTTTTTTCTTCCTTTCCAATCTAGATGCGCTTCGTTTCTTTTTGCTTTATTGTCTTGGCTACAATCTCTAGTACAATGTGGAAAATAAATAGTAACAGCAGTCATCCTTGCCTTGTTCCTGATCTTAGGAGAAAATAATTCAGTCTTTCAGCATTAACTAGCATGTTAGGTGCAAGTTTTCCATAGCTTTGATTTATTAAGTTGAGGAGTTTTCCTTCTACTCTTGGCTTTAGACCATGTGTTGGATTTTTTCAAATGCTTTTTTCTGTGTTTTTTGAAGTGATGATGTGCTTTTTGTCCTTTATTCTGTTAATATGGTGAATTACATTAATTGATTTTTGAATAGTAAACCAATCTTACATGTATGAGATAAATCTCACTTTTTTATGGTATATGTTTTTATACTGCAGGATTCATTTTGCTAGTATTTTGTTAAGGATTTATGCATCTATGTCCATGAGTGTTATTCACCTGTATTTTTCTTTTCTTGTGATGTCATTGTCTAGCTTTGATATCAAGGTAATATTGGCCTCATAGAATAAGTTGGGAATTGTTCTTTTTCTGCTTTCTGAAACTATTTATGATGGCTTGTTACCATTTTTTATTTAATATTTGATTGAATTCACCTTTGAAGCCATATAGGCCTCAGCTTTTCTTTGTGGGAAGATTCTTAATTACTTAATTCCTTTATTTATTATAGATCTATTCAGACTGTCTCTTTCTTCTTGAGTTAGTTTTGCTGATTTTTGCCTTTCTAGGAATTTGTCCATTTTGTCAAAGTTGTTTAATTTGTTAAAAATTTTCATTATATTTCCTTATAATTCTTTTAATTTCTCTTGGTCAGCAATGATGCCTTTAATTGATTCCTGATTTGGGCAATTTCAGTCATCATTCTTTTTGTATGATTTGTACGATTTCTATGTGATAGCATACAACTTCCCTTATAGTATAAGAAACTTACAACAGTATCCTTTCTTTTCTCCTAGTGAGGCTTTCATGTTATTTTTAAATTATTTTTGCCAATTATCTTTTAAAGAGATTTTAATTAAAAATATTATATTTAGCCAAGTAATTCCCATTTGGGTGATTGTCATTCTTCATATAGATCCAGATCCCATCGGATATAGTTTTCCTTTGGCCTAAAGTATTCCATGTGCCTCTTCGTAGTGCGTATCTGCTGTTGTTACCTTATTTCAGCTTTTATATGTCTAAAATAAATCTCACTTTCACCTTTATTTTTAAAAAATATTTTTGCTGGGTAGAGAATCCTAGATTTATAGTATTTTTCCTTCAGTTCTTCAAAGACATTGCTCTATGGCCTTTTGGATTGAATTACTTCCAACATTATATTTGCTTTCATTCTCATCTTTCTTTCTGCATTTGTAATGTGCTTTCCCCTCATTTGGGTACTTTTAAAATGTCTTTGTCACTGGTTTTAAGTTAGTTGATTACGAAGTGTCTTGGAGTAGTCTTTTTCATGATTCTTGTGATTAGGGCTCATTGAGTACCTTGGATGTGTGGGTTTATAGTTTTCATCAAATTTGGCAAATTATCTACCATTATTTTTTGAAATTTTTTTCCTGCCCCATCCTTCAGGGACCCCAATTTCATGTATTTTAGACCACTTGAAGTTGTCCCACAGGTCAGCAATTCTCTCTGTTTCATTTTGCATAGTTTCAATTGGTATGTCTTCAAATTTACCAACATATTCTTCTGTAGTGTCTATCTGTCATTTATCCAATCTAGTGTATTTTTTTCTCAGATATTGTAGTTTCCATTTTTTTTTATAATTTTATTTATTTATTTTTCCCCAAAGCCCCAGTAGATAGTTCTATGTCATAGTTGCACATCCTTGTAGTTTCCATTTTTAGAAGTTAGATTTATGTGTTTTTTATAGTTTCCATATTTCTGCTTAATGCTCATTATTTTTCTCAAGATTATTGTGCATATGAAATGCACTTGTAATAACTGTTTTTATGCCCTTTATTAATTATCTCATTTGTGTCATTTCTAGATCTGTTTCATTTGACTGATTTTTCTCTTTCTTATAGATTGTGTTTCTAGCTCCTTTGAATGCCCAGGAATCTGTGATTCAACACCGGAGATTATAAATTTTACCTTGTTGAGAACTGCATTTAAAAAATTTTATTTCTATAAATGTCCTTGAACTTTTGGGGGGATGCAGCTAAGTTACTTGAAAACTGTTTGATCCTTTTGGTTCTTGCTTTTAAGCTTGACAAAGGTGACCAAAGAATGTTTAATATAGGGTTATTTTTTCACAACTACTGAGGAAAATCCCTCTGAGTGCTCTCTTCAATGACCTATGAATTATGAGGTTTTCTACTCTGACTGGTGGGAATAGGAACAAACACCATTCTATGCCTTGTATGAGTTTTAGAGGTTGTTTCTCCTAACTCTTTCAGGTAGTTCTTTCCAGGGCCTTGCGTAGCTTCCTTAAATAAATGCAGTTTAATCAGCACTCAGCTGAATCTTCATGGGGGACCCTTTACTGATCTCCAGAGTTCTCATTCTGTGCAGGTCTCTTTTCTCTTGGACTCTGCCCTGTGAATTCTAGCCACCTTGACCTCTCTGTACTGTCAGGTCTGTTTTCTGACTGCAGAGAGACTACCTGGCTCCATCTGGGTCCCCCTTTTCAGTGCCATTGCCTGGAAACCTCAGACGTTAGCTAGAGCAATTGTAGGGCGTAATCTCTTATTTCTCATAGAAGGAATTGCTGTCTTTCATCTCCTGGTGTACCAGTATCTTTAGAAACATTTCTTTTCATATATTTTACCTATTGTTTTCATTGTTTCAGTCATAAGGATCTATCTGATCTCTTTTACTCCATCTTGGCCAGAAGTGGAAATCCTTCACAATTTCCTATTCGTTTTATGACCTTTATTAAGTTCATTTTTCATCAGACTTATCTCTAAAAATGATGCTATTACTCAATGTTCTTTATGTTGATGCAACAAAGCTCTGTATTTTTTATATGTCTACTATGTACAAAACTCCAGTCTAGACTTGGGAATACAACAGCGAATGAAACAAACATGCCATCTTGGGGAACTGACAGTCTGAGTGATGGGTATTAAACTCATATAATCATGAGTAAATGAGCGTGAAAGAGCAGGAGGATGTCTTGATTTGAATCCCAGCAAAACCTCTTACTTACCATGTAAGTTTAAGCAAGTTGCTTAATCTCTTTAAATCTAAATTTTCCTCAAATGAAAATAGGAATTATAATAGTATATAAGAGTTCATAATATCTTACAGTGTTTTGTGAGGATTCAGTGATATAATTTCTATAGAGTAACAAGCATTATGTCTGACACAAAGTAAGTGACTAATGAATATTTACAAAGTACTATGAAATAAAATTAGAGAGACATATGAGAGCATATAGTGAGAGGCCCACATTTTGATAGAGTATAGATAAACAGCAAGAATCCAAGTTTGAGAACCCCAAAGAGAAGAGAAAATTCTGGAAGATAAAGTTGGAGACAATTTTTATTTTTCTCCCTTCTCACTGAGAAAATTTCCTTCCAAAACTGTTTTTGGCTTAGACGTTTTAAAAGTTTTTGATTTAGCAAGTGTAAGAATTTCTTTGTAGAGTTTAACTATCCTATTTATATGTCTGACACAACAGTTACAAGAAATTATAAACATAGTTTAAAATAAGGTTCAGTTGAAGAAAAAGAAAATGTGTAATCTCAGAATTTAGAACGATTTGCAGACTGATACTGCTTGGTTTGGGTGGAGGGGTCATCAAACTTTACCTTCAGATTCCAGTAGAAAATAAACTTCTTTTGTGAACTTTATTTAGAGGTCGCCTTCAAGGAACCCAACTGGCCTGTGCATTGTCCTCTAATTATTTCATGAATGTGTCACTCTCTCAAAGAATGAGCTCCATCTTGGATCAGGGGCTGTATCTGAAATTTCTTTATGCATCTCACAACACTAAATACAGCACTTAATATATTAAATAGAAACTTTCCTTCAGTATTTTTGTTTAATTGGCACAGCCTTCCTTCACTCACCCTCATTTTAAAATATCCATATTTGGCTTAAATAGTAGCACCTTGAAAAACCTTCCTTTACCCCATCTGATAGACAGGACTTGTTCCTCCTCAGAACACCATGGCATGTTCTCCGTTCCTTTCTATCGATGTTTGCACTTCACCCGGTAATTGTGTGCATATCTTATCTACTAGCTGCTTGTTTAGTCTTCTTTAAGAATAATAATAAAAATAGTGCTGTTTTATGCTTTCCAATTTACAAAGATTGTTCAGACACATCATTTTATTTGATTCTTATAATCTATGGCATAGCAATTTTATCTTCCTCTGAAAACCCCATTCAAAATTCTTTGTAATTCAAAACGCTTGCTTTCAAACCCAGATACAGCATTATCTAGTAAAGTATACTCATAGAGAACTTTCCTAGTCTCTCTGAACCTTACTTTCTTTACTTGCTGTTCAGGGACAGTATAATTAACTGATATAATGTGTTTTGCTTAATGCTTGGTCTATAGTTGTGCTCAGTAATTATAGTTATTATTATCAATGGCAACAATAACAGATAGATATATTCAGCTTAAATTATCAATACATTTTAATTCAGCAGCCAGCAGTTGCCTCTCCTCCCCCACCCCATAATTCTCAAGAGAAAGAGACAGAGAAACTAGAACATATAAAATAACATCCCAATCCTATTCAAATTTCCTAGTTGTCTTTGAATGTTTAGTTCTGAATGTATCCATGGTATCTTCTACATATATTTACCATTTAAACACTGGAAGATTAAATAAATATCATTTAGAATAATCAGATTAATTAAATTTACTGTACTTCTTTGATGAAGACAATATTTCTGATCTACTATCAGAAATGCTTGAACTTTGAATTATTGTCTTGGTCTTTGCCAGAAAAATATCACTCTCTTCACTAGCCTATGTTTTTGATTATAAGATTTGGGAGATGGCAAAAGACACATTTATAGGGGTCAAAGCTATGACACTGAATTTTTAGTATTATGATGATTCTCTCAGTGATAATTGTATTTTCTAGATAATTGTATGACTTCAACTTCTTGACAGGCTGATGGTAAAACAGAAGTCTCAGCTTGAGTCAAGAGATTTGAATCTGAGTCTTTGCTGGTATTTTCCTCATCTGAAAAGCTTTAACACAAAAGATGGTTGTGAAGAAGTATAATATGAACAAAAGAAGCTCTCCTCCAGAAGATTTTATATTTTGAACATTTTTTAAGGATTTTTCCAACTTTTAGCTACCAAATTCATAAGGCTTTTTTTCTAAAAGATAATTAAAAAGAAACATTTACCTATAATACAGCTTCATAGGAATATAAATGCCCATATTTTCAGAGGTGATACTATGTATAAAATGACAAAATTCTCTAAGTGTGGGTCAGGCCTCCTAATGGCTCTCAAATGTTTTGACTTGGGATTCAACTTTAAGAGTTATAAGAGGCAACATACTTCGTAAATTCCAGCTAAGTAAACTATAATTACAGTCCAGATTCCAATTAGGAAATTTCAGCATTGCTCAGCTAAGGAATGAAGCTTAAAGATACAATTAATATGAGCTTATATTAAAAGCTTTAGTGGAATTAATAAACTCTATAACAATAGATTATTACTCAATCTTGAGCACAGACAACAGGCTCTTGCTGTCAATAACTAGCAAAGCAGCCTACCTTCTATTTGCTGCTTTTGAATAGTGGTATTTTATCAAATAAAACCCTGTAACCAATGTAATTATGAAGGACTTGGATAATTTTAATGGAAAATAAAGAAGAAAATCACTTGGAATCCCACAGATTAAAGTTTCCATTTAACCCTAAAATATGAATAATGCAAGTACTGATTTTGAAGTATGCAATATGAGAGAAAGGAGAGTGGAAAAGGAAAAAGTGAGTAATTAAGGAAAGAAGATGCTTTCCTTTAGAAAGGCTAAGACAATATCAAGATACAGAGAAGTTAAGAGGACAAGAAATAAGTAATGGATTTCGGTTAGAAAGACAAGCATGATATACTGGTTACTTCCTATACCTGAGTCATTTCCTGTCAATATAGGGATAAAGTTGATACAGTGAGAGGATATTAGTGTTCCACTTAGTGATTTATTTTTTTACAGAATTTACCCAAGCAATCCATTGACATAAATTTAATCAAAGAGCTGCCTTTACAAAAGCCCCAGCATTCTCAGTATTTCTGGCAGTAATAAAATTGTATTTTTCTTTACCCCCAAAACTGCTTATTTCTGTGTATATCAAATAACAAATATAGCAGGTATATTATTCAATTGGACAATATCTTTTCTAATTTAGGATGGTTATATTCCATCCTTCCTGTCAAATAACTATTTATGTTGAACTTCTTGTTGAACTTTTCTTTCCAAGGCACTAAAAAAAAAAAAAAAAAGAAGAAGAAAATGATTTAATCCTTTGGAATTTCACTTCAAGGAGTAATTGGGTAAGTATGTGGAAAAAAACTGCTATTTACTTATGAGTCTTTTGGAAATAAGGCATATAGATAAAGCTAAAACCAAAGTTTTCCTTGCTACCTCCTCTGTCCATGCCCAGCTCCCAATTCCCCACCCCTGCACCAATATTAACAAATCCAAAAGACCTGGGCCTAGAGTATGCTTCTTATCCTCGTTTGGGTTACTCCAAAAGTAAAACCTCAGTTAAAGGCTAGAGTGAAAATGGAAGGTGAAGGAAACATTGCTAGGGGTTGAGAAGTAAGATGGAAGAGACAGCAGCTAACAAAGCATAAATCTTCAAGCCCTATGTAAGCAACTGAAGCTTAATCCCAGTGGTAAACTCTAAGAATTCATGTGGAATACACACCTCAGAGTTATTCCACCCAAGGGACTGGCTGAGACTGACATAACGAAATACCAAGACTGGGCAGCTTACACGGCAGAAATTTATTTCTCACAGTTCTGCAGGCTGGAAAGTTCAAGATCAAGGTTCAGGCAGTGTTCGGTTTCTGGTGAGAGCTCTCTTCCTGGCTTGCAGATGGCCACTGTGTCCTCACATGACCTTTCCTCTGAGCACAAGCTGAGAGATCTCTGGTGTCTCTCTTTTTATAAGGACACCGGCCGTTTGGATTGGGTCCCCACCCTTATAACCTCATTTAACCTTTATCACCTCCTCACAGGTCCTATCTCCAAATACAATCACATTGGAAGTTAGAGCTTCAATATATGAATTTTGGAAGGACACAAACATGCAATCCGTAATAGGAGCTGAAGTATTTATACACCAATTCCCATTACTTCTGGCACTGTTGAACTACCACAGGGGTGAATAAAAGGGCATTAGCAATCAGAAGCAGCCCTCGTATAAAGCACTGCAAGTTCTGGCAATTGGAAGTGGAGGGCGGGGGGGCAGGTATACACTGAAGTAGTAAAGGTGGGGGAAAATGGGGGTGATGTCAACAGCAACTGCTTTACTTCTTTAATTAATATTTTCTGAATAGCCCCCTATAACTTACCCATCTAAATGAACTTAGCCATGTAGTGGGGAACTCAGAAATTCTGGATTCACTTCAAATCACCAATGGAAATGTATAAGAAGGATCAGTTTTTACTGAATTAGTTTATTTTATAATTTTCTTTTTGTTAATCATTTGTGCTTTCTTCCTATTGCGTCAAAATGAGATAACCATGGATCCAAGAATAGAATCAGTTTCAAGTTTTGATTTCTTTATGAGAAAATAGGAAATTGTTTTCATTTACTCATATTTTCAAAGTGCATCTGAATTTTTATTGTACTTTTATTGCTTTCTGTATTGAATTTCCCAACACTTTAAAATCAAAACTATGTTTTGAGTCCTGTGCCTCAGCATCTTGTTCTTGGGTAATATGATGCTTTATTGTTATGGTTGTTTAGACATTTTTCTTTTTAAAATTCACAGGAAGAAATGGTAAGTTGGCAGCATAAATTTATTTCCTCTTCATCCTGAGACAACATTAAAATAATAGTGTTTATGTATACATAAAACACTATTACATATAAATATATACCCAACATAAATAGAAAAGTCAGGGGTCATTAGCAAATGAGATACTTCAACAAATTTATGAACGATAAAAAGCAGATGGAGGAATGGACCTTGAGAGCATTATGCTAAGTGAAATAAGTCAGATAGAGAAAGACAAGTATCGTATGATCTCACCTGTATGTGGTATCTAAAAAAAAACACCAAGCTCATAGATACAGAAAACAGATTGGAGGTTGCCAGAGGTGGAGGGTGGGGGATGGGAGAAATAGGTGAAGGGGTCAAAAGTTACAAACTTCCAGTTATAAAATAAGTAAGTCCTGGGGATGTAATGTACAACATGTTGACTATAGTTAATAATACTGACTACATATTTGCAAGTTGCTAAGAGAGTAGATCTTAAAAGTACTCATACCAAGAAAAAGTAGATCTTAAAAGTCCTCATCACAAGAAAAAAAGATTTTGTAACTATGTATGGTGATGGAAGGTAATTAGATTTATTATGGTGATCATTTCATAACATATACAAATTTTGAATAATTATGTTGTACACCTGAAACTAATATAATGTTATATGTCAATTATGCCTTAATAAAAAAAAAAAAACTGAATAAGCAAACAAAAAGCATATGGAGGAGTAGTTATGGATGTCACAGGAAATTGGAAACTAAAGGTTAAATCACATTGTACCAAGGAGTTTGCCTCACACACAGAAGGCAATGGCAGCAAGGAGATCACTTTTTAATGTAGAATCTGAGAGAGCTGCAGGACTCAGGGAGCTGATGGGAAATATATTTGAATGGAAAGTTTGGATGAAGGTAAGGATATATTTTTTGGAAATAATGCAATGAAACAAAATAGAATTAAAACTAATATAAACACATATGTGATCACAGGCTTTGCATGACATTTTCATATAAGCAATGTAATGTGAGCATTATATCAATACCACATTTAGAGTCACCTTATAGACAAAGAGAAAACATACTTAAGATGATACAGAATGCAAGTGTTATCAAATCCGAGAGGACAGGTGTTCAGAGGTGGAAAGTTGGGAAGACTATCAGAAGTGGAGGGATTCTGGTAACCTCATTCCATAGTGTGGGGAGTGGAATGACACTATGTGTTGACAGTAAGGAATAAATGTGTTAGGGATTTATTAAAAAATACATTCTTTAATACAACTCCACAATCTCTTATCTATCACTCCAAAATGCTAAAAGCTCTGAAAATCAAAGGTTTGTTTTCCCCTAAATCAATTGGCTGCAAAATTTTACCTGATCTTAACTCACTTGGTGATGAAATATGACCAAAATAACATATAAGCCATTTATACCTTTTGTTTATCACGTTTGTTGTGGATATCTATACTTTTCACTGTATAAATATTAAAAAATTTTAATTATAGGGTCTGCTCTAGACCCTGCAAGGATATAATACATAATATCTGCAAAGTAACACTTTTATTAAATCTGAAAAGTTCTGAATTCCAAAATACATATGCCCCCAAGGATGTTGAACAAGAGAAGATAGACAGGTATAAAAAAAATAAAGACTTGTATGGGAATAACAAACACTAAATTTAAGAGGTGGTTACCTTTCGGGGGAAAGGAAGGACAATGTGATTGGAAAGTTTATACAGAAGACTTCAATGTACCGGCAATATTTTATGTACTAAGCTGAGTAGTGGTGACATATATATTTATTATATTAATTTATAGTCCCTTTTCCATATATGTAATAATTCATAATGATAAAAAGGTAGCCAAAAGAGAAATTAAAAATAATAATATCACCATATTGGAAGTGCATGAAAAGAGGAGATGAGAAAGTAGTTTAAATGTGCTAAATCTTTTTTGATCGTACCAAGAAGACAATAGACAATGAATACATTTTCATATAAAAAGAGTAGGTGTACATGTATATTATTTAGAGATATGGAGGTAAGTAACATAATAAGAAACAAAAATAAGCTATAAGTCATTGCCTTTAGTAATTAAGAGTGGGAATGGGGCAGAGTACTATTGCTTTTAATTATGTCCATATATTACTTTGATAGTAAATTTAAAAATCAATGAACATTGATGCATATCAAAGAGATTATATGGATGAATAACATCAGCTTTTAGAAAATACAATTTCTGCTTTTGTATAGTAAAATGGAGTGTATTAAGGAATCATCATGATTTAAGGAAAATGATTATTGTAAAAATAAAATGAAGTATTGAAAGTGAAATTGCTGTGTAACCTGTAAATCATTACATATATATACATATTCATACAGAAAACAGTGTATTTACAAAGAGAAGACAAACTCTTCTCATTTAATAAAATATAAGTTCCTTTCACGTAGAAACACACTTTAATATTTTCTATGAAACTTAGATGATCTAAGTTCCTACTAAATATTCTAAAAATATATATAAATATTACCATAAAGCCTTTTGGTGGTAGGTACATTTTTCTGATTCTTGTCATTGTTGCTCTCCTTTTCCTTCACCATCTAGAATCACACCATTCTGCATTGTCCCCCCTGGCACGTCTTGGTATTTTTCTCCTTTATGCTTCTGTGCTTGATATATCATCAACCTGGAATATCTATTTCCCTCCATTGCTTGTTATCCAAAAACTCTAATGCCCAGCTCAAATGCCATTTTGCTCACAATGCCTTTCTGGATCACTCTAAGAAATTTATTGGATGTCTGCTGCAATTTGGAACAGAAAGAAGAAAGCTTGACTTCGTTTCTGAGGTCAAGGCCCATGAGTGCCCCCAATTACATAAGCGCTAGAGGACAATTATGACGTATCATTTATTGGCTCATTCACTCACTCAGTCAGTCAGTCAACAAACACCTCAGCACAGCTACTACGTGCCAGGAGTAACAATATTTCACTTTCCATGTTTTTAGAAAGAAAGTACAATATGCCTCACCGTAGAAACAGCCTACCCCTAGGGTCAGATCATAGAGCCATAAAAGTAAATATTTTAGTTTTTAGTAAATTATAGTAAATATTTTAGTTTTAGAATTTTAGCTATGATCTAACGAGATGCAGTGCACTGAAACTAAAGGAGGCAGTTTCAGAAAATGGAAGATGAGCATTTTGACCATAGGGCATAGACTTGACCCTTACTGATCAATTCTTTCCCTCTCTGGAAAAATTTCTTTTTTTATTGTGGATAAAAACACTTAACATGAAAACTAGCCTCTTAACAAATTTTTAAATGTCCAATACAGTATTTTTAACTGTAGGCACAATGTTGTACAGCAGATCTCTAGAATTTAATCATCTTCCATAACAGAAACTTGAAACCTGTTGAATATGTTCTTGAAGATCTTTGAGCCCAAGCACAAGTTTATGGCAACAAAAGGTTAAGTATTAAAAACAAACAGCAGTTTCAGTTTTCTGGAAATATTTCTTCTTAGTAATCACATCCAGTATTCGTTGTGAACATACATAGGAAGATACAAGTATTTCTTCATGTGTGAATTATACATGGCTAGTACTATCTTGCTTATCTCTCTATCTCTTGCTTGGGAACATTATATTATACACGTTAGCTGCTCAATTAATTATTTCCCTAATAGAAGGAGAAAAGAGAAATAAAATACTCCTCTTCTCTGTCTTGAGATCCACATTCTAAACCTGACTCTAATTCCTATAATCATCCATTGAAACAAGGATACTCGTGAAAATAATTTGAAGTTATTATAAATAATTTTAAAATAATTTAATTAAGAGATACGATCTTTTGGGGAGATAATCATTTTAATGCATCTTTCTCTTTTCTATTTGAACATTTTATGTCTTTGAACTTTTCTTCAATATTTAAGGAATAACAACAATATTTTGGCTCTTTAATATAAGTAAGTTTGAGTAAGTTAGTTCTTTACTTTCATGGTTAAGAAACAAAAAGACTGCATGTAAGCAGATTCCTTAGTCTAGGTCATCTTCGTAAAATGACTTACTTTTATTCCTGCGAATACAAAAATATACCAAATCTTAACCTTAGTCTTCACATTACCACAGAGAGATGATATGAGTGAGAGAGAGAGAGAGGAAAGAAGGAAAAGGAAGGAAGTAGGAAGAAGGAAGGAAGGAAGGAACGAACGAACGAACGAATAACCATCATTCAATCACCCTACAATTTCCATGGTCCCTTATTTAAGTCATAGTATCTAATTATCTCCATGTCTCAGCCTTCTTTTAGTGTTTCCAAGCAATTTTAAAATTATTTTCTCCCTATTTTGCTATTTCACCCACAGGCCTACTATCTAAGCCAATTTTCTCCTGGTTATGTATCAGAGCACTCACCGTTGCAGTCCTACCTTTTGAATAGATTCCCATCCTTTTCTAATATAGCTAATCTAGAGCAATTTCTCTCCTTTCGAGATTTTAAAATCTCATTGCCTGCATATCTTATTTTTAAGGAACATCTGAAATAATTATTTTAATGCAAAGAAATTATATAAAGGAAAATTTCATGATAACTATATATCTACAACTATATGTTAAATTTACTCCTACGTGCACAGCTCTCTGTAATTACCAAAGTGTACAAAGTGCAGATAGATTATCATGTAGCATCTGATGGCTGCCCTTATGCTGCAGAGTGTGTTTGCAGAAATAATTTCCTGCCACATTCCTGACTGTATTTGCAGCCTGAGTTGATCCCCTTCCCTGCTGTTCTCTGATCTGCCCCTGGGTTACTAACAGCCCCTACAGACAGACTGGCTCGTGCTACCTGCTGATCAGACACTGATTAACTGACTACCAGCCATATGGGCTAGCGACTTCATAAATTCCTCTCCTTTTGCTTTTGGCTCTTAGGGAAGTTAATGGACAGTTTTCTGGTGGAGAGAAAAACAACCTGGTGGCGTGCAGGCTGGGCAGTAATCACCTGCACCCGGCACAACTGGCACCTCCATCTGCCTTTCGGCAGCTATTTGTATGAAGGGAATAGATTGCTGCCTTTGCTGCTACCCCTGCCATTTGCCGCAATTAGAAAGTCAAATGATTAAACACCTACTTCATATTTATATTATTTATGATAATTACTAAATGCATCATTGTTAAAGAGGGTCTCAAAATGTTTCTAGAGTTAAAAGAATTATAAATTATTTTGATCTATTTTGGCAAATGTGTTCAAACACGTATGCTTATTTTTAAATGTAGTAAATAAATGCTCTAACAAACGATGTAGTGAAGTGGAGACATCACAGACTACAAGTTTTCTGGTCTGGGTTCATTGTGATTTAGTTCCCTTTCTGTGTCTGTGCCTTAATTCCCTTTGAGATATCTGAGTTGGTGAAGGTATATTGTAAACTGTACCAAAGCATAATCATAAAACACCATTGTTTAATCATAAAATGCCATTGTTAAACATTGGCTTTTTAGAACTCAAAAGCAGAGGTTATCGAGGAGTCTTTATTCTAAATCTCAAAAATATTAAGTATTTTTCATTAGCAAGCAATCAATAATACGATCATAATGTTAACAAATCCAAGTGTTTAGCATTGCATTGATCTTCAATTCATCTTGATCCCTCTCCTCCAAAAATAGCCTTTTATTGATTTATAGATAGAATAATGAAAATTAAATAATTGGCTTTAGAATTAATAACCAATTAAAAATGTTTTATTTCATAATTTTTTTTCTCAGCTAACGGCATAATTCTCAATCTTTTGATAATATAATACCGTATAAACTAAGACATTTAATTAATATTTAGTCATTTTGTGAAGGAGATAATTTGGCAGTATATAAATAATTAAATTAGTCCTAACTTTCTTTCATTAAATCTTTCACTTCCTTTAGATTTACAATACCCTAAAGGAATTTTTTGAAAATGAATAAATATTCTGGTATATTACTAAAAGAATCTATCAGCTTGAATACTTTTTACAGGGAAATATGATATATAAAACTGTGTTTTTAATTTTTTCTCATGTTTTATTTTATTTTTTAGTTGAATTTGCTGGTTATTAAAGCTTTGTGCAAGTAACATTAATGTTAATTTGATATTGATTTCCGTAGGCAAAAACAATTTTATAATATCAAAACATTATCATCATTTTATTTGTTATATATTATATACAGTTTTACCTCTATTATGTGTTGTGTGATGTTTATTTGATTTTATACATGTATGTGTACATGTGTGTGTATCTTTAATAATATATCTTTGGCCAGGTACACAGTCCTTTAAAAAACGTATGTATGTACTCAAAATAAATCATACATTCTGTCTAATGAGAATGTATGCTGTTATTCTTCTTACTCTTTATTTTTAAATATTTAGTAAAGATGGGGAGCACATCTTAAATTGACCTTGTATACCACTGTCTATCAAAACCTAGCATTATTAATTGCAATATAAATCTTTAATTGTTGAATGATTGAATGGGAGCAACTGAGAATAAAGGAGACTTTTGTGTCCTTTTCCTATTATAATATGAGCAGTTATTACACTTGCTTAGTACATTAGAAATTAGACAAGTAATAAATTAGTGAGAGAATAAACGAACTGTAAATGCTTATGAAGGATAGACCATGGCTAATATCATGAACACTAACTCAGCTAAAATTTACTTGGTCGTGTATTTATTTTAAACTATATATGCTATTTCCACTAAATTGTAAGAAGTTCTTGGTTAAAATTTGAAATTGGCCATTGACTATATATTATTTTAAATCAATCTTTAGGTACAAAAATAATCCACAACTTCTTGTCTGGCAAGATTGCATGCACCCATTTCTCCCTGCTCCTCCCCAACAAGTACAACTTTAAACCCTGGAAGTAACGCAAGAAGCAACCAAAGGAGCATGCTGGAAGGTGGTAAGAAGAGGGCCAAATGATATGGTACCCCAGGATTGATGGAACAAATTATTGGCATGAAGGCTTATGATCCCCTCCCTCAGAAGAAGTCAACCCAGTAGTTTCCCAATCCCTAATCAAGCGACAGAAGGTAGCCTAGATTGGCTCAGTCCTTCCCTTGATTGAACGGTAGTTCGTTGACAACACCAGGTAAGCATCGCATCAGGAGCAAGGGTGGTCCCTAGTAACAATAAGTAGCCAGAAGAATCATTCTTACAAGACAAGCCTCAGATTCCCTCCCCTACCGAGAGTTACTGAATAGCTGAGCAGCAACAGCAAAAAAGATGCTGTTACAATAAGCAACCCAACCAAGAAAGCCTATTTATTCCTGTGGGCCTGAGACTCTCTTTTTAAATGAAAGTGATGTGGTCAGTTAGGTAACACAAGTAAGTGGAACCCTGCCACAATAAGTGGCCAAACAGGAAGCCTTTTTGTTCCTGAGAATCACTCCCTTGCTCAGAGGGTAGGAAAGGAGGAGTACTGGTAGGAGAAATCCACCACGACAACACTCTCTGTCCCCAAAACAGGGAATCCCACTACAATGAACTCCTGACCGCAAAAGCCTCTTCACCCCAGAACGCTTGGGAATTCCCTCCCTCACTGAGAGACACTTGGCAGCCCTAGTTGGGAAACATCTTCTGCCCTCCTCAGGCAACAACCACAGGAAGCAGTGGGAGCCCCAGCAGTACCAGATAAACCTAACAGATCCAAATAACACTGCAAAAGCTCTGAAATTTAAACTGTCCGAGAAATAACAACCCACAAAAGAATGCCAGGACCTGAGAGCTAAATCTAAACGGGGTGACTGTCTGCTGGAATAAAAGATTTTACAAGACCCAGAGTCTCTTAACATAACAGACAAAATATGAAAGGTACAATTGAAAATCACCCAGCCATACAAAAAACCAAGAAAATCACAACTTGAATGAGAAAAGATAATCAACGGGCACCAACACCAAGATAAATCAGATATTGGAATTATATGACAAGGATTTTGGAGAATTTGTTATAAAAATGCTTCAACAATCATTACACATTCTCTTGAAACAAATGAAAAAATAGAAAATCCCAGCAAAGAAACAGAAGTTATAAAGAACCAAATGGAAATAATCAACCTGAAAAACACAATAACAGTATTATAATACTCGATGGGCTCAGTAGCATAGTAGAGATAACAGAGGATAAAATTAGTGAGATTAATAGAATTTACCCAATTTAAACAAAAGAGAGAAAAATAGACTGAAAAATAAATGAAGAGAGCCTTAGGGACTTGTGGAAAATAACAAAAAATTCAACATTTGTATCATCAGAGTCCCAGAAGTAGAGGAAAAATAAACTCGGGCTAAGAGAATATTAAAAAAATGATAATTGACAACTTCCCAAATTTGGCAAAAGACATAAGTCTACAAATTCAAGAAGCTGAATGAATTCTAAACAGGATAAACCCAAAGAAATCCATGCTAAGAAAAATCATAACTAAATTTTTGAAAATTAAAGACGAAAACACAATGTTGAAAGCAGCCAGAGAGAAATGAGGCATTACCTATAGGAGAATGCCAATTTGAATAATAGATTTCTCCTCTGAACTATGGATGCCAGAAGGAAGTGGCATACAGTTTATCAAATACTGAAAGGAAAAACAAAAAAAGCCGCCAAATCAGAACCCTGTATCTTATGAAACTATTTTTCAGAAATGAAGCAGAAATAAAGACATTTTCAGAATAAGAAAAACTAAGAGATTTCTTTGATGACAGACTTATCTTTAAAGATTGGCTAAAGGCAGTTCTTTAAGCAAAAAAGAAATGACAAAAGAAAAAATCTTGGAGCACCAGGAAGAAAGAACAAGAGAAAGAATAAAACTATTGGTGTATACAATAGACTGTCATTTTCCTCATGAATTCTACAAATTATATTAGATAATTGAAATAAAAATTGCAGGTATATAATATGCAAGATGATATTTAAAAGTAAAAAAGGTAAAAGGAAATAAATGGAAGTGATATTTCTACACTTCACCTGAAGTAGTAAAATGTGGATACCAGTAGACTGTGGTAAGTCACATATGTATATTACTATACTCAGAGCAACCAATACAAAAACTGTACAAAGAGATACACTCAAATACACTATCACAAATCAGGATGGAACTGTACAATGTGTTCATGTAACACACAGGAAAGATAAAAAGGGAAACAGAAGAACAAAACCAGAAAAAATAAAAATAAAATAAAATAACAGGTATAAGCTCCAACATATTAATAATTACCCTAAATGTAAACAATATAAATATACTAGTCAAAAGACAGATTGACAGCAGAATGGACCTCTCCAAAAAAAGCACACAATCCAACTACACTCTTTACAAGAAACTTACCTCAAAATCAATGACATATACAGATTGACATTAGAGAACAGAAAAGATATACTGTACAAACAATTTTCTTAAAAGCAGCAAGAATAGCTATATTAATATCAGATAAAGTACACTTACAAGCAAAGAAAATTACTAGAGACAAAGAAGGATGTTATGTAATGACAAAAAGATCAATCCACCAGGAAGATATAACAATTCTAAATGTATATGTACCAAACTAGAGAGCCTCAAAATATGTGAAGTATAAACTGATAGAACTGAAAGGAAAAATAGACAATTCCACAATTGTGGTGTGGACTTCAGAACACCCATCTATTAGCAACTGAAAGGATTACTGAGTAGAAAATCAGCTAGGATATAAAAATAAGTCTAAAAATAATCAATGAATAGGATACAATCAATATATACAGAATATTCCACCCACCAATAGAAGAATACACATTTTTCCAAGTGACCATAGTATATTCACCAAGACTGACCATATCTTGGGCCATAATACAAGCCTTAATGAATTTAAAGAATTAAAACCATACAGAGTAAATTCCCTGACCATAATGAAATCAAGCTGGAAATCAATGACAGAAAGAAAATGGGAAAATCCCCAAACATGGAAATTAAACACCACGCTTCTAAATAATCCATGGGTCAAAAAGGAAGTCTCAAAGGAATTTTTAAAAAAACGCGTAAAACCTAATGAAAATATAAGACAACAAAATGTGTGGGATGCAACTAAAGCAGTGCTAAGAGGAAAATTTACAGTACTAAATTCTTACATTAGAAAATAGAAAAGGTGTCGACAACATGGATGGACATTGAGGGTATTATGCAAACCGAAATAAGTCAGAGGGAGAAGGTCAAATACTGTATGATCTCCCTCATTAAGTGGTAGATAATAACAACAACAAACAAACACATAGAGACAGAGATTGGATTGGTAGTTACCAGAGGGGAAGGTGGGAGGGAGGAGGGCGAAAGGCATAATTCAGCACATGTGTGTGGCTGGGTTGTAACTAGTATTTGGGCAGTGAACACGATGTAATTCATGCAGAAATAGAAGTATAATGATGTACAACTGAAATTTATACAATGTTATAAACCAATGTTACTGCAATAAACAAAAAATTCAAAAAAAATAAAGAAAAGAGAAAAGGTGTCTAATGAATGATCTAAGTTCTTAGAAGAAAAAGAAGAGCAAAATGAACACAAAGCAAGCAGAAGGGAGGACACAACAAAGGAGAAAAATCAATGAAACTGAAAATAGGAAAATAGAAAAAATCAATGAAACAAACACCTGATTATTTACAAAAAAGTCAACAAACTGATAAATCTTTAGTAAGACTGACAGAAATAAAAAGAGAAAAGACACAAATCACTAATATCAAGAATGAAATAGAGTATATAATTATAAACTCTGCAGCCATTGAAAGGATAATAAGGATTATTCTGAACAACTTTATGCTCATAAATTTGGCAACCTACAAGAAATGGACCACAAACTATCAACTCTCACTGAAAATGAAATAGATAATTTGAATTGTCCTATAATCTTTAAAGAAATTGAATTTGTAATTAAAAATCTCCTGAAAAAAAAATTTCTAGTCCAAGATGGTTTCACTGGAGAATTCTACCAAACATTAAAAGAAGAATTAATATCAATTTTATAAATCTCTCCCGATATTACTCTGATACCAATACCAGACAACTACAGTTAAAAAAAAAATAAATGAAGACTGATATCTCTTTGGCACTTAGACACACAAATCCCCAACAAATATTAGCAAACCAAATTCAAGAATGTATCAAAAGAACTATAAACCATGACAAAGTAGAATTTATTCTAGGTATGCAAGGCTAGTTCAACATTTGAAAATCAGTTGGTGAATGTAATCTATTACACCAATAGGCTAAAAAGGAAAATCATATGATCATATGAATTAACACAGTAAAAGCATTTAACAAAAGGCCAAATCCCATTTATGATAAAAACTCTCAGGAAGCTACAGTTAACATCATACCTAATGGTGAAAGACTGAATGCTTTCCTCTTAAAATCAGGAACAAGGTAAGGATGGCTCCTCTTACACTCTTATTTAACATAGTACTGGGAATTCTAGCCACTGCGATAAAGCAAAAGAGAAAGACAGAAAAGAAGGAAGGGAGGGAGGGAGGAAGGAAGGAAGGATGGAAGGAAAAAAGAGAGAGAGAGTGGGAGGGAGAGAGGGAGGGAGATTGGAAAGTATGAGTTAAAACTTTTCTCATTTGTAGATGGCATGGCTATCTATGTACAAAACGCCGAGAAATCTAGAGGAAGGAGAATTCCTACACCCAAGAAGTGAATTCGATGAGGTTGTAGCATATAAAATCAAGACAAAAATATCAATTTAATTTCTATAAATTAAAAATGAACATATGGCAATTGAAAATAAAAACACACTGCCATTTACAGTCACTCATCTAAAAATAAAATTCTTAGCTACACACTTAACAAAACATGTACAGGATCTATATGCTGAAAATTATAAAATGCTGATGATGAAAGAAATAAAAGACAACCTAAATAAATGGAGAGAAATACTCTGTTAATGGATTGGAAGACTCAACATAATAAAGATGTCAGTTCTCCCCAAATTCATCTTTAGGTTTAATGCAATTCCTATCAAAATCATAGCAAGGTTTTGTGTAGACACAAACAAACTCATTTAAAATTTATATGGAAAGGCACAGGCCTTAGAATAGCTTAGTCAATCCTGACAAAGAAGAATAAAGTGGAGGAATCCCTCTACCTAATATTAAAGCTTACTTAAGCTAGAGTAATCATGATGGTGTGGAATTGGTGGAGAAATAGACACACAGATCAATGGAACTAAATAGGGAACTGAGAAATAGACCTACACAAATATGCTCAACTTATTTTTGACAGGGTGCAAAAATAGTTTCATAGAGCAAAGATAGTCTTTCAGCAAACAGTGCTGGAGAAACTGGATATCTAGAGAGGAAAAAAAAAGGATCCCCATCTAAGTTTCACATTTAATGCAAAATATAACACAAAATGGATCATTGACTAAACATAAAAGGTAAATATACAACTTTTCTCTAAAAGTGAGAGAAACTCTTCAGGATCTAGGACTAGGCCGAGAACTTAGACTTGACACCAAACGCATGACCCATAGAAGGAAAATTCAATAAATTGGACTTCATCAAAATTAAAACTTTTGCTTTGTGAAAGCCCCTACAGAGAGCATGAAAAGAAAGCTACCGACTAAAAGAAAATATTTTCAGGCCACATATAACTTATCTTACAAAGGACTAGTATCTAAATATATAAAGATCTGGACATATAGATGAAACATGCACAAATAAGCACATGAAATACATTCAACATCATTTATAATTAGGAAGTACAAATTAAAGTCATATGATGTAACACTAAATACTTGTCAGAATTGCTAAAGTTTAAAAAAAGGGAGATAATGCCAAATTCTAGTGAGGACGTAGAGAAAATGAATCACTTGTATATTGCTGGTGAGAATGTAAAATGTTACAGCCACTCTAGAAAACAATTTGCCAATCTCTTTAAAAATGACACATGCATTTATCATACAACCCAGCAATTGCACTCTGAGGCATGTATCCCAGAAAAATGAAAACTTATCCTCACATGAAAACATGTATGGGAATATTCATAGCTATCTGTTCATAACAGCTAAACACTGGAAACAGTCCAGATGCCCTTTAATAGGTGAATGGATAAACAAACTGTGGTACATACATGCCACAGAATAACTACTCTGCAATGAAAGGAATAAACTATTGATACAAGCTACAAATTGAATGAATCTCTAGGGAATTATGTTGAGTGGAAAAAATTCCAAAGACTTACATACTATATGATTCCTTTTATACAATATTTTCTAAATGACAAAATTTTAGAAATGGAGAACAGATTATTGGTTTCTATGGGGACAGGGGTGAGTGGGCAAAAGGAGGTGGGTTCTGGGTTCTGATATAGTTATGGAATTGTTCAATATCCTCACTGTGGTGATGGATACATGGACCTATACATGTGGTAATGTTATATAGAACTAAATACACACACACTGCTGAGTACAAGTAAAATGGGAAATCTGAGTAAGAACAGTGGATTGTATCAATGTCAATATCTTGGTCGTGACATTGTATTATAATTTTGCATAAAAGTACCATAGGGAAATGAAGTGAAGGGTACACCTCTATGAAAATTTGCATTAAAATATGACTTTGTAATCAGCACTCAAATTAATATATTGTATATTTCTAAAACCACAGAATGTTCCCTCATGTCTCACGCTTATCAGTACTCCTCCTGAAGGTAACCACTGATCTAAGTTCTATTAGCATAAATTAGTTTTGCTTGTTTTTGTACTCCATATAAAGGA
Source organism: Ceratotherium simum simum (assembly GCF_057802395.1). Lineage (NCBI taxonomy): Eukaryota > Metazoa > Chordata > Mammalia > Perissodactyla > Rhinocerotidae > Ceratotherium > Ceratotherium simum. The sequence continues at coordinate 32,880,716 of NC_141914.1, read as the reverse complement.
TATCATATAGTAGTTACCATTTTGTGTCAGACTTCTTTCACTCAACAATATGTCAGAGAGATCCATCCATCTTATTCTGTTTATTAGTAATTTGTTCTTTTTTATTGCCATGTAGCAATACTTTGTATAATTTTAACCACAATTTATTTACCCAATCTATTGCTGATTAAAATTTGTGTTGTTTCCAGTTTGGGGCTATTATGAATAAAATTGCTATGATGTCAATAGAATGTGAACAAGTCTATATGTAATCAATTGATTTTATTAAACAAACATTTATATGGAAATTCCTATATGTTAGACACTGGAATGCTTCAGAAATACTTAGGCATATAAATTTCATACAAACCCTATGACATAGATGCTATAATAGCTCCATCACCTAGATGGGAAAAATCCACCTAAGATTAGTTGAGCTGAGATTTGGACCCAGGAAGTCTAGCTCCAAAGCTGTACTCTTGACTTATATGCTACATTTCCTTTCAGTAGTTAGATGCCACATATTTGTAGAAATGAATAAAAATGGCTAACACCATTGTCCATAAACCAGACACAAAATTAAATAGTTTTCATGGATTAGTTCACTTGATCCTAACAATAATCCCATCAAGAGAGTTATATTTATCCCCATTTTACAGCTAAAAAGTGGGAATTAAAATAGAGAATGTAAATAACTTGCCCATACCTACAGAACTATTAAATAGAAGAATCATGGTTTTAACACAGTTTGATTCTAGTGTTCACATATTTAACTACTGTGCATGCTGCTTCCGATTCTTTTGTAAGAAAGCACACCTAAAACAAACAAGGCTATCTCCCTATCCTACTGCTTGGGCTTTGTGATGATTAATTTTATGTGTCAACTTGACTGGTCTAAGGGGAGGCCCAGATAGGTTGTAAACATTTCTGGATGTGTCTGTTAAGCTGTCTGCCAAAGAGATTAGCATTTGAATCAGTAGACTGAGTAAAGAGGGTAGCCCTCACCAATATGGGTGGGCATCATCCAATCCATTGAGGGCCTGAATAGAACAAAAAGGCGGAGAAAGGGTGAATTCACTCTCTCTGCTTGAGCTGAGACATCCTTCTTCTCCTGCCCTCAGACATTAGTACTCCAGACTCAGGCTTTTGGACTCAGACCCAGACACCAACAACCCTCACCTCCACCCCACCAGCATTCCTGGTTCTCCAGTTTGCAGACAGCAGATCACAGGACTTCTCGGCATCATAACCACATGAGCCAATTGCTATAATAAACCTCCTCTTTTATATATATCTATATATATCCTACTGCTTCTGTTTCTCTAAAGAATCCTAACTACTACAAGTTTACAATTACCCAGAAGCTGAAATGAAACAGCCTCATGTTAATTCTGAGAAAAGCAGAGAGAAGCTATTAAGAATTTAGTTTTTTTGGTGTCAAAAAATTAATATTAACCTACTACTTGAATTTGGCCAGCTCTCTATTTGTTCTGAAGGCATTTTTACTTCATTTTATTGACTAATCCTTTAGGTCAAAACACACTGCATTTTCTGATTTCAATGAGAAGCCCAGATCACTTTCTATTTGGAAAACTTCTGTCGCTTTCCAGCAGGTTTCCCCTACAGCAGTCATTGGCTTCTCCCTCTTGAAAACAGCTTGCTCAAATGCTGACTACCCTAACTGCTTGCCCCAGAGCACACTGTTAGCTTCATAAGCAGGCTCACTTGGGACTTTTATGCCTCTTCTGCGCATAGACCTTCATGAAATCAGTCCCAAGGTCTTTGTGGTAGCTCAAGGCTAGACATCATCCTTGTGCGCCAAAGGAACAAGCCAGATAAAAAAATAGAATATTTGAGTGTTTGTTCTTAAACTATTCAGAAATAGTCAATGATGATGTGTGAACAAAGTAATAAGAAAGTTAAATGTTTTTATTTGGCCAAAACACTGTTATCTACTTAAGCCCATCTTTGTTGTGATAAAAGCTCTCTTAAGTAAATAAAGCCTTAACTTGAACTTCACACATTGATGTAGGAAGCTATGGACATAAGGAAGAAAGATCACATAAAATCACATTACACAAGACTCTTATGATTTAAAGAACATGGTGTTAAGATATTGAATCCTGTAACATTTTTAAGAGGAGAGCGCTGCTCAGATCAACAATAATTAAAATACAGCAAAATTGTGAAGTATAAATCTCCTATTGCCTTTTATACCCTTGTATTGTAAAAAATTTTCATACATAGTCAACAGTCAAGAAAACACTTCAATGAAAGACTTTCACTAGTCAGCTCAGCTTGGGGTACTGGGTGGGTCAGCTGGTAGTGTCCACGGGCAGGCAGGGCTTGCTATCGAGGTCTCTAGTAGGGTGAGGCCACTGCCTGTGGTCTGAAGTCAGGAGCGGTGCAGTTGACTGGGCTTTATAGTTGGGTAGTCCTGTTGGCTGGGCTCCACATTCACATGGGGCTGCTGGGTGGGCTCCCTGATCAGGCCAGGCTGCTGGCTGTGCTCTGTGGTCAGGTGGGGCCACTAGCTGGGTTCTGCAATCATCCTCTGGGAGTCAAGGTTACAGACTGTGTTCCCTTGTAGAGTGGTGCCACTGGTTGGACTCTACCAGTAAGTAGGGCTGTGGGCTGGGCTCCATAAGTGCTCCTGGTCAAATGGGGTCTCAGGCTGTGGTCCATGACCACATAGTACTGCTGGCTGGACTCTGTGTTCATGTGTTGCTCCAGGCAAGGTTTCATGGTTGGATGAGGCCTCAGCCTGTGCTCTACAATCATGAAGCTCAGGCTGGGCTTCATGATTAAGTAGGCCTCTGGCTGTGCTCTGCTGTTGGGCAAGGTTGCTGGCTGGGCTCTCTGATTCAGAGGGGCCTCCAGCTTTATCCTGCAGTTGGGTGGGGCTAGAGACTGTACTCTACTTTTGGGCAGAGTTGCTACCTAGACTCCCTCCCCAGATGGAGCCATAGGTTATGCTTCATGATTGGGTGGGGTCACTGTCTGGGCTCTTTGCCTGGGAGAGGCCACAGGCTGTGGTTGGCAACCAAGCAAGGCGGTAGGTTGGGTTCTGCTACAGGGCAGTACCTTGGGCTCGGCTCTGAGGTAGCCCAGGGTCACTGTTCAGGCTCCCTGGTTGTGCAGGGCCAGAGGTAATGCTTAACAGTTGGGAAAGGCTGCTGGCTTGGCTCCTTGCCCAAGAGGGCTCCACGGCTGCCCAGCTTCTCTGGCCAGGCTTCTTGGTCAGGTGAGACTGAAGGCCATTCTCAGCAGTTCGGTGGGGCTGCAAATTTGCTTCCTTGCCCAGGTGAGCCATAGAACAGGCTCCATGGGTGGCAGGGCTTGTTGACTGGGCACCCAAATCAAGCAGAACTGCCAGTTGAGCTTTCTGGCTAGATGGGGCCACTGGCTTGGCTCTGCAGATGGGCAGAGTTGCTGGCTGGGATCTCTGCTTCAGAGCCACTGCTACAAGCAGGAATGTGCTGGGCCAAGATCTGAGCCCTGGCTGCTGTAAGCCCTGTCCCCCTTCTCTGTCTCTATCTGATCACCACTGGTCAAACCCCACAGATTCTTTCAGTGATCTCCATGAGGTGAGACCCAAGTGGGCTTCCTAGAAAATGTCCCACAATGCTGGGGGAATTGGATGTCTACCTTGGGTTCTCTTTTTTGCCACCAGGGAAACTATAGGCCTAGGGGGGCCTTCTTGGTGCAGTGCTGTGCCAACCTGGGAGAGGGGTGATACTGTCAGAGTATAGCATTCCTCTTATCCTTCTAATGTGGTCCAGGGAGTTGCTTCAGCCTCATCTCCAGGTCATAGGATTTTCACAATGGTGTCTTATCTATGGGATAGTTGCTGGTTGGTCTTCTTGTGAGAAAGACTGAAGTCAAAACAACCTATGTCATCATCTTGATGACATCATTCATTTCCCTGGAAGTTATAAGTGAATAATCATTTGTATGAAGCATTGTGGTTTCACAGTGCTCTTCTCTAAAGAGGGACTACACAAAATGAATAAAAGGTGCCCTGGGTGTTGCTTCTTTGCTATTGATCACCAGAAGGTATTGGGTACTGATGAGTCTGTGAAGTAGGGCAGGGCATTGTTTGGATTGAAGATGTCCTCCTTTCCCTGAATATGGGACTGATTTTAGGAACAAGAAAAATGTCTACAATTCTACCTCGAGTGAGGTTGGCCTCCTAAGATGTAAATAGAGGTGAAAAGTGGATCAATATTTAGCTATCCTTTTTTCTTGATTCAGGCAAGCATTCTTGTATAATTGTATAAAAAGAATCTTGTACCCCAAACTAGATACTAAAAATAAGCTAAATTGAAAGAAATATTTGATTTCATTGTAAAATTTAAATTAAAATTCCATTCAGCCATTTCTGGATGGGTTGCTAGCACTACACAACTAAGTTCCCCAATTTTCCTTTATTAGACAGTTCTTCAATTTTTATCTAAAATTCTCCATATAATTATCTATGGAACAACAGCAGAATTCACAGTCTTTTCAAGTGCATGTGAAACATTCATCAAGATAAGCCAAAACAAAACAAAACAAAAAAAGACTCAATAAATTTAAAAGGATTACAATTATATAGCATATGTACTCTAATCAAAATTTAATCATATTACAATCAACAAAAGAAAAATATTTGAAAAAATCCCCAAACTTTAGTAATTAGAAAATACAATATTTGGAACTGAACGAAAATAGCCTAGCAAAAAAAAAAAAAGAAAAGTAGAAAACCAAGATCTAAGCTTCTACCTTGAGCAGTCAGATGAAGAACTAACTGAACTCAAAGTAAGTAGAAGAAAAGAAATGGTAAAGATAAGAGCAGAAATTATTAAAACAGAATCTGGAAATACAAGAGAGAAAAATCAATCAAATGAAAGCTGTTTGTTTTTTTTAAAAAAGAGACATAAAATTGACATACTTCTGGTGAGACTGATAAGCAAAATAGAGAAGCTCAAATTACTAATACTAGGAATGACAGATGGATATCACAACAGATCTTCAGACATGAAAAGGCTAGCAAGAGAATATTATGAATATCTTTATGCCAATAGATTTGAGAACTGCAATGGACTGAATGTCTGTGTCTCCCCAAATTCGTATGCTGAAATCCTTACCCCCAGTGTGATGGTATGAGGAGGTGGGTGCTTTAGGTGGTAATTAGGTCATGAGGGTGAAGTTCTCATAAATGGGATTATTGCCCTAATAAGAGGGACTACGGAGAGCTCTCTCATCTTCTTTTTCCACCAGGTGAGGATATAAGGAGAAGACCAGTCTGCAACCCTGAAGAGGGTTCTCACCAAAAGCCAACTGTGCTGGCACTCTCATCTCAGACCTCCAGTCTCTAGAACCGTGAGAAATAAATTTATGTTGTTTATAAGCCCTCCAGTCTATGGTACTTTGTTGTAGCAGCCTGAACTAAGATAACAGTTTAAATGAAATGGACAAATTTGTTGCAGACAAATATAACTTAAAAAGGGTTAGAAAACCTATATAGTCCAAAGAAATTGGGTTCAAAATAAAAATCATTTCAGGCCCAAATGGCATCATTGGTGAATTTTATTAACGTTTTAAGGTAGAAATAATGTAAATCCTTCACAAATACTTTCAGAAAATAGAAAAGTAGAAACTTCCCAAGTCATCTTGTGATACCAAAACAAGACAAAGACATTACTAGAAAACTACGAACTAATATCCTGGAATAAATAAATTAGATAAGTGAAGTTTAAACTAAAAATGCAAGATTGGTTTAACATTCAAAAAAAATCAATGTTATTTACCATATTGACAGAATAAAGGGGGAAAACTGTATGATTATCTCAATATGTACAAGTGTACTGTCTCATTTCTAGTGGGAATGTAAAATTACACAATTACTTTGGAAAATAGTTTTGCAATTACTTATAAAGTTGGAAATGCATATACCATATGACGCAGTAATTCCATTCCTAGATTTTTACCCAAGAAAAATGAAAAAACTATATCCCCTCAAAGACATATATACAAATGTGCATAGCAACTTTATTTATAATAGCCAAAACCTGGAAACACCCAAATGTCCAAAACCAAGTGAACAGCTAAATCAACTGTAGTATATACATAAGGGAATAGTACTCAGCAGTAAAAATAAATGAACTACTAATACATGGAACCACACGGATCAATCTCAAAACGCTATGTTGAGAAAAATAGACAGTATATACAAAGAGTATATACCGGATGATTCCATTCATATGTAATTCTAGAAAAGGTAAAACTAATCCACTGTGATCAAAAGCAGATCAGTGTTTGTTTTGGGTTTGGAGTGGGGGTGGATTGACTGTAAAGTAGCATGAAGAAACTGTTCAGGATGCTGGAAATATTACATATCTTGGTTGTGATGGCATTCACACCAAAGATGCATATATTTTCCAGAACTCATCAAACTGTACCCTTAAAATGGTTCTATTTTATTTCATGCAAATTTTATCTTAATAAAGTTGATTTTAAAGAACAGCAACAACCAGAAAGCTGTTTGAGGATTCTCAGTGTCTAAAACTGCACGGTCAACATTAGGGCTCCTCACAGTATAATAAAGCGCTTCTCATGCAGGTGCCAACCAGCCCAGCCAGTTCTCCTTCCAGGGTGCTGAGCTCTTAATGAAATCAGAGGCTAAAAGGTGAGCCCAAACTGCCCCACAACTGCTTACTCTGGAAAAAAGGCACCAAAACCCCTCCAGAGGTAATCCTCTTAAAGATGTAAATTCTCAGGAAACATTTTTTGTGGAGTCCCTACACTGTTCAGATATTCCTGTAGTCTGCTTTTTTTTCTCATTCTGAGGTTTTGTTTTGTTTTTAATCCTTCTCAGTATGATGATAGATTTATAGACTGGTAGGGCGGGAAAGTAGCTAGATTAATGAATTAGTTCATTCAATACCTAACAAACTTTATCAAGCCTGGAATACTGTGTGGCCAAAGAGTAGTGAATGGACAAATGGGGTTCCTAAGAGATGAAAAAATATTTGCAAATTGGAGGGAGACCTGGTGCCCTATCTTAATATCACTCTTATTCAACTGTCTTTAAATCAACTTGCAAAGGATGGCGGCCAGGGAAAGGAATGGTTTCTTTGCAAAGTATCAATGCTCAAGTGAGAATATTTGCACTAAGAAGTGATAATCTGGATCATGTTAGAATTGGTTTAGTAGAAAGACAAGGACTTTAAGGTAAGACAAACCTGGGTTTCAAGTCAAGCTCTACTTTTTATTAGCTTAATGGGTACCAATATTTTGCAAGATTGGAAAATAAATGTAGTTGCTTCATGTCTTACTTTAGAAAGCTCAGAAAAAATGAAAGAGATTTACAAATCAACATTATGGAAATAGTTACATGTAATCTGCATACTTGCATAATATTCATTTTATAATGTATAATATTTATACGCAAAAAATATTTGCGTATTTTGCTTAACTATTCACTTTGAATGAAATTTAGAAATGAGTGATCCATAAAGAGTCAGAGAAAGGGATTGTGGTTTAGAAGACCTCACAACAAACGAGACTGATTGAGTAATTGGTCAACTTTCAATATTGTCTGAGTGTGAAAGACACTTATCTTCATTAAACTTGACCTATTTGGTCTATTTACTTGGCCAAGTTTCTTAACCTCTTTAGGCTTCAATTTCCTCATCCATGAAAAGGCAAAGAACATTTACTTTAAAGTTCATCAAAGTCCTGGGAACCCTTACATGTATTCATATCAATGTTTTTGAACTGAAAAATGGAAATAAAGTAATAAGAGTTTATTCTACTTCCCTAGGATGACATCCACTGGCAGTACATAGTTCTCCATCTGAACAGTTTCTGTAAGCATTCATGGGTCAGCCTCTGCCATAATATTCTCTTGTGCTAAGATCTTGCCATTGTTACCATTAAGGAAGAGTTGGCCAAGCTGCTTGGATAAGTTAGTAGCTCAGTGACACAGTCTTTAGTTTTCCCTTTTGCTTCCTGTTTCTAGATTTGTTGCACATAATGGCTATGGATCGAAAGAAAACCACTGGCTGGTAACCAAAAATCTACCAAATGTCCAACAAGATATGCCTTAACACGAATAGTACCACATAAGAATATTTACCCTGTAGAAATAAGTCGACAAGTTAAAATTTGGGGTCACTTAGTAAGTATCTTATATACTTATCAAACCAAATCTATTTCAGTAGCTTAAATGGTTGTATCATTAGTTTAATGGAATGATGATTTGACCCATAGTGACCAGTGAGATTCACCTAGTTCCAAAGCTAATGATTGCATGACCAAAGTTGATTAATCAGTACCCAAATTGGCCATTGTAGAAATGTGTAATATAATATAGATAGACAGCAAATGTATCACTGAAGTACATTTCAAAAAACATACATTTGCACAGCTGTCCTCTGAGTTCAGGATGGCCTTTCCTCTGTACTTTGCACTTTCAGCAAACTCATGATTTTCAAAAAAGATAAGAGTTCCACTTCTATCTAGGATGTAAAAAGAAGGAAAGAGGGAAGAAGTGTTATTCCCATACTAACAATGTTTTTAATGTTTAATCTACACACATACTAATATATCATGTATATATATATATGTATATGTTTTCCCCCACAGGTGGACACAAGCGTATCCCTTCATACACAGACTCTGAGGTAAAGTGCATTCTATGTGAGAGATTTTCAAGGAGATTATTCTGTCTTAGTACCCAATACCCAATTCTGGGCTTTTTCCCTCATCCTCCTATGGTATCCTTCCTTCAAATAACACATTTAGCAAATAGTCACTTTAGTTAGGGTTCCCTGTAAATAGACAAAAAAGATCTGTGTGCAAGAGGTTTATTGGGGATTGCATGTAGGAACAGTATCTGTAAGGAAGTGAGGGAAAGGAGGAGTTGTACTCTGATTCGGTTATGAGAGAAGTCTCAGCCAAACCCTTAGGGAGCTCTGGAGTTAGAATATCCTTTCGTTGTTTCAAAATGAGGCAAGGTTGCAAGGTTCTCAAGAAGAACTCTACTCCAGGAGCTGCACCCAAGGAGTATGTCCTCCACCTCGACATGATTTAGACTTTAATGCTGTAAAAGGATAGGGGTTTTGGAGGTCTTGAGGAGGAGTAAGTATATTTTTCACCTGAGATAATGTAAGTACATTGTAGCCAGAGGGCAGATGGTGGTGGTTTAAAAATGTGTCCACAAATTATTTGATATTGCTCCTCTCAAAGGGTAAAGGTTAATCCCCTCCCCTTGAGTGTGAACTGGATGTAACAACTCATTTCTTACCAATAGCATGTGGCAGAAGTGCTGGTGTGTAAGTTAGGTCATAAAAGACATTGTGAAGTCAGCTTCTCTCTTGGATCACTCACCCTGGGGGAAGTCACTATTATATTGTGAGAACATTCAAACTGCCCTTTGGAGCAGCCGAGGTGGTGAAGAACTGAGACCTCTGGCCAAGAGCCAGCGGGGAACAGAGATCTACTGCCCACAGTCACATGAGTGAGCATGGAAATGGATCCTGCAGCTCTAGTCAAGCCTTCAGACAATTCCAACAAGGTTGACATCTTGTGAGCAACCTCATGAGAGATCTCTAGCCAAAAGGCATCCCAAATTCCTGACTCACTGAAACAATGAGAGTAAATATTTGTGTTTTAATCCATTAAGTCCGAGGGCAATTTGTTATGCAGTGGTAGATAACTAAAATCATCACTGATAACCTATAAGAGTGATGTTTTAGGTTAGTAGTGTGCAAAGTTTGAAGAGTTTATATTTAGTAAGAGGAGGAAGAGAGTAGGAATACATTTTCAGTGTCAAACTTTTATGCATAATAAGTAAAAATGTGTCAATAAACAGACACATTTTTTTCTAACTAGAGTTATTACTGAATTCATAACCATGTAGGCACTCAAGATTGCTTGACCTTCTTAAATACGAGCATAGAAAAGCAAAGGTTTAAGGTCAGGTATCGGATAGCCATTTCACAAATTAATAAAAATGCCTCAAGGTTTTAAAGGGAACTTTTTTGCATAGAATTTATCTTCAACACATTCAATTAAATCAAATGGTATATTATGAATTTTCAATTACTATCTTACTATTCATTTCAAATGAGAGATTTCCCTCTTCCAACCTCATTTTGAAGTACCACAAATTAAAGCAAAATGTTGAAATCTTTGACTTTCCTCAGAATTTATGCATCACCAACATCCAAAAAACTTATCCAATTAAAAATATTGAAAAATAAGATAATAAATTGTGAAACAGAATGATGATATAGAAAAAAATGTAAGAACTTTTTTATGAAGTTACTAAGCACCTGAAATGGTCTTTATATGAACCATCTTTAATTACTAAGAGCAGAAGGAAAAAAAGGAAAACATTTGACTATTCTTGTTAGATAGCAGAGGAAAGGTAAGACATTTATTTTCAGAGATACGTTTTTTCTGGAACCAAAAACAAACCAGAATATATCTAAAGATTTCTTGTACATGTGACAGAGTGAATAATGGCTTCTTTGTACTATGCAACACCTGGATCAAAAGAATAATTCTTGTATAGACCATCTGTATAGGCTGCAGGTGCAATGCAAAGTGATAAATCAGTGGAGGCAATTTTTCTGGGGATTGAGATCAAAGGCTCTAGGCAGTTCAATTCCAGTCCTAATCATTTTACAGTATAGGAATGGAACTTTGAGTCTCCTGGGATATTAGCATAGCCATTTGTTCATCTGCCTGAAATATCAGACGTATTACACAAACCTTTCGAGTGTTGGATTGGCGATCAATTCACAGCAGAATTATCCATTACGTGACTGTCATGCTGATCGTCCATGTCGCTGGCTTAAGTGAGTGTTTGAGTCTGTGAATTTGAGGGAAATAAAACTATCACTCTCTTTTTGATTTTAAGAGCCAGCTTTGCATTCTCACACAGATATAAAATATTCTCTTGGTTTTCATTACTCAGTGATGCCATGGTGGCCTTTTAAAATCGTTTAGACCGTAGGGATTGTATTTAAACATATATTGGCATATATTGACCGGTGTGTGTGTGTGTGTGTGTGTGTATGTAGGTGTGCATCTGTTTTCCAGATCCAGCTAACATGTTATTTCATCTTTTGAAGCTAAAGCCCAGAATATAATTTTCTCCTTGTGATAGTCAATCCAGAGTATAGATTTGGGAAAAAGAAAACTATGAAGAGTGGCTAACCAATTAGCAAATCAAGATATGTGGAAAGAAAGCACACACTCCCTCCCTGGCCTCCATGGCTGATAGCCCTAGGGAACCAGAAGTAGGTCCTTCAATAACAGTTTAGAAGAGACTCTTTCCACTTAGCTTCTCCTCTAAAGTACACCCATACAGACACACCTGTAGAAGCATAGTATCCAAGAGTTACCAGTTATTAAATGCTTTTTATATGCCAAACATAATCCTAATAGTTTTTATGTATTTATTTTATGCTTACAACATTCCTATTATTATTATATTATTATTATTATCTGGATTTTAGCTACAAGGAAACAGCAGCACATGAGATTAAGTAACTTATCCACAGTCATACACCTAATGAGTGACAGAGCCAGCCTTTCTGCCTCTTTAACCCACATTTTTATCCACAACATCAAATCGCATCTTTTTTGTAGTATGTGATATACTTTTTACCATAATAACCTTGCATGTTCTTTCTTCATAATTTAAAAAGCAGATAAGCGTGTGGAAATATTCACAATAGGCTATCAAAAGATATGTCCCGTTCGAGCACATTTTTTTAAAACACGCATATAATTTTAATGTATATAACTAAGTTTTATCCAGCTTTATCATCCTTTGCCCATGGTTATATTCCATTTAAAATAACTTCTGGACCCTAAGAAATTTGTTTAGTTTATTTACAAACATACACTTTACACCTTTGTTTTAAAAGATCAGATGTTAATGGTAGCTAAATTTGCACTTAGAGTTAGTTGGTAAAGCAAATCATGCTGAATCAAAGACCTGACTTCAGGTTTTGTCTAGGACCCTGTGATTGAATAAATACACAGCTGGAGGTTGGGGATGGAGAGAGGCCGTTCCACACTGACTATGCCACTGCTCATCTTATACTAGCATCTCTAGTTTCCTAAGCATTTTTAATAAATTTACTATATTACATTGGGAAAGAGAGGTTAGTTTTCTGCCTAAGGGTAAAAAAAAGGCACTTTCTTTGACAGTATCACAGTAGGTAAGCAGCACGCTGCAACGAATAAAACCTGGATCTTCATACCCTTAAACTTGGGTTTAAATAATCATCATCCCGCTTAAAAGTCATGTAAACTGGACCAAGTCTTGCCAATAATTTTGTCTTGGTTTCCACATTCACATCAGGATAAAAGCTTCTGATAATATTTGTATAAAATATAAAATTTAATTTCATCTCCAAACATGAAATAGCAATTTTCTTACTGATTTCTCTTTTACAGAGTTTGAGGTCAAAAAACTTAACTTTCTTGAAGTAAATTTTCATTTGTCATTATATTATTAGGCAATGATCTTGGATGAAACAGTTAGTCTCAATTCGTATAATAGGAAAAACCTCTACTTGTCCAAATGCCTTGGTGCTTAAGTTATTTCCTTAGGACAAGAGAAGTTCTTTACTGAAATATAAACAGTCAGCAGATTTTACTAATGTATTGTGAATCAAAAAAAATTGGATTAAAAGGCCTTAAGGCAGTTTTAATTAAATAGAGCAGGGACACCTTCATAAACCCAAAGTCAGGGTTATGCTCCCCTTCAACTCCCTCTTCATCTGGTAGAGTCTTGATTCTAAGAAGATAAAATAAGTCCAGAGATATAAAATACTAGCAGCATCCAATCTAGGGAGCCCCCTCCAGGAATGCAGAATTTCATATATGGGTCATTATGACCCTTTGCAAGAACAGAAAATAATTTACTGTTCTGTCTAGAATCTCAGAATGTTGGAACAAAGAGAAATCAGTCTGTGGTTGGCAGGACTCAGGCACATGCTGAGAAGCTCAGGGTATAAGATCCCCCAAACCCCTAGGAAAGGGAGTCCAGGAAGGTTACACGCATGACTATCAGCCTGGTAGCCATCCCAGATCTCCACCAGGTTGGGGCAATATGCTTGTCCATGGACACTGTCTATAGCCTGATCTTTTCAAAAATTTTAAAGGAGAAAGGGAAACAGTGATTATTTTCCCCCTTTGCTTAAACACCTCCAGTGACTCGAAGACTGCCATTCACTAAGGTAGCCACTCTAAAATAGCACCCCTCTGGTTATTTACAGGGTGCTTCTTTATTCTGAGAATCTCTGTGCATAGAAGCGGGTTCTAAACACTGGAAGACTTAAGAGCATGGTAGAAGATCTGAGAATGGGGATAAAGATGGCAGACATTTGATTCATAGAGAAAGGATGAAAGGGTTCAAAGGGAAGAAACATATAAAAGTGGAGGCTGTGTACTTAAAAAAAAAAAACACAAAAAAACTTTTGTAACCTAACCATCTTATCAAGGATAATCTCCACAAGGCAGCCTCATAAAGAATGTCCTTTCCCTCTACTTCTCATTTACACATCTCCAGCAGCTAAACCTTAAGTTATTATATATTATACATATATTTCAGGTTTATACTATGGTTAAATCACAGATACATAAAAATAGATGGCATTTTTTTAAATATTCTTTGAAATTTTAACGAGTATCCTGATAAATTACTGCAATTTCCCAACTTAAGGGAAGACAGGGAAAGCCAGTCAAGTCATAGCTGAGATGGAAACGATAACGTGATATAATGGAAAGAGGACACTATCTAGAGTTAAAAGATCTAGGTCCTTATTGCAGCTTCCACTGCCAGTTGCATGATCTGGTCAAGTCACTTCACTGCACTGAGTCTCTGTTCCCTCACTTGTGAAATGAGGCACCAGCCCACATAGGGTTGACCAAAGTATCATCAGGTGGGGTGGTCATGGAAAAGCTCACTGTAACCTACAAAATGCTGTACAAATGTTAATTATTTTTTTTTTCATTTTTTCTTATTTCTTTGTGACTTTTTTATTATTTCTTTATCTGGCTATGTGTAACAGAGAAATACGTGTATGGATTGGATCTTCCTCATTAATAGAGGTATTGCTGCATGCAGATGAAAAACAAAATCTTCTAATTGTCTCATGGGGTAGTAGGGAAAATTTGGTTTTGAAAACAGAGAAATGAGTTCAAATCTGAAATCTTTTCTCCATTTAACTTTATTTTTCACATTTATAAAATGTGACATGACTTACCTCAATGGGTTAAGTTTAAGTAAAATGACATATAACTAGTGTTTAACATATGGTACATTTGATATTTCAGTTTCTTTCTTTCTCCTCTGAATCAACAAGGCTTACTATAATTGTTATACCTTCAAGAATCATACAGACCTCTAGTCAATGTTTATAGTTTTTTGGTTTGTAGCCATCCCCTCATCCTTCAAACTTAAAATCTATAGCAGGGATAGATAAAATATAAAACACAGCTTTAAAAAGACATAGCCCCATTAAAAAATAATAGACATTTTATGACACAAATCAATACAGCTGAAGTTTTCCTGGGCTCAAGGTCCAAAATCAGAGTCAATCAGAAGTTCTGCTCTCAAAGAATAAAAGTTCTGCACATGAGGGGCCACATTGACACTTGGTTCACAGCTTAAGACCAGGAGTTTTACAGAACTCTCCAACCGAATAAAAGAAGCTGAAAAAAACATCTACCGGACCTCCTTAGGGCTAATGTGGAGATGTGTGCTCTGGGACAAACGAGGCAGCAGACATAGGCTCAAGTCAAGGACCTGAGCCAAGTCTGAGAGAGAGTCAACATCACTTCAGGAGAGGATTTGGAATCCCAAGTAGAAGACGTTCTGCATCGGAGGCCACATAAGGTAGCACAGAAACAACAACAAAACTATTCGATAGGCAAAGCATTGGAGTGGGGAGAGTGAGAGACCTCTCATTCAAGATGAGCCCAAGAATCAATATTTCAGCACCCACCTGGAACACTCAAGCTATTCATAAAAATCAACAATGAGAGATAGATTTACTCCAAATGATATGAAAATACTAGAACAATATGAAAACAAATATAAAATGATATGATTAGGAGCTTCAGATAAATAAATGAAATAATATCAAAAATTGAACAAGATGTTATGAAACAAAAAGAGGCACAAATGAAAAAAGAAAAATGAAAAAAATCTATTTATTTAAATTAAAAAACCGATTGATAGGATAAACTCTAGAATGGATAACAGTAGTTGAATACAGACTTGAAGAAATAGGAGATAATACCAAGGAATTCACTCACAGAGCAGAGATAAAAGGGATTTTAGAAAGTAGAGAGCTTTTAAGAAACATGAAATCAAGATTATGAGTCTCTAACAGATATGTAGAAATAATATTCTATACCATTCAGCATTCATTTATAATTGAAAAATCACATTGGAAACTTAAAATAAGCAGGAATTTCCTTAACATGATAAAATTATCTATCAAAAAGAAAGCACAACAGAGCCAGCCCCAGTGTCCTAGTGGTTAAGTTCAGCGAGCTCCGCTTCGGTGGCCACCCAGGTTCGGTTCTTGGGCACGTGTCTACACTGCTCTGTTAGTGGCTATGCTCTGCCGGCAGCCCACACACTAAAAATTATAGGAAGATTGGCATGGATGCTAGCTCAGGGCGAACCTTTCTCAGCAGGAAAAATAAAAATAAAAAAAGGCACAACAAACCTGTGGTTGTAAAACTTTAGAAACATTTACTTCAAAGACAAGGTGACCCACTGTGACTCCCTCTACTTTCATTTAATGTTTACTATTCAACATGACAATGCAATAAAAATATAGGCATGATAATTGGATAGACAGAAATAATAGTAACCTCATTTGAAGTGGATATAAGCAGCTACCTAGAAATCAACAGAATCCACTGGGGAAGAGGAGGGAGATAAATAGTAGAGTTTAGCAAGCTTGCTCGAAACACCACCAACTTACCCAAATCAATAATCAATAGCAAAAATGTAACAAAAAAAGGAAACATTTCACAGTAATAAAATTATAAACTTCTTAGGAATAAATCTTACTAAAAGACATTCAAAATATTTTGGGAACCATTAACTATCACATGACCAAAAATTAGATGTATACCTCACATCACACACACGCGCACACACGCGCACACACACACATATGCACGCACATGCACGATTCCAAATGGACTAAGCAACTACATGTTAAAAACAAAAATTTAAGCATCTAAAAGGAAATGGAAAGATACTTTTCACTAAAGGTTCCAGGAAAGTTTTCTTATACCAGACTTAAAACCACTAATAATAAAGGAAATTATTAATATATTTGAATGCATTAAAATTAATGACTTTTATAAGAAAAAACACTCCATAAGCAAACTTAGAAAGAAATTCAGACTAGGAGAAGTTATTTGCCTGAATATCTAGACGAAGAAACTCCAATAAATCAATTAGAAAAAGAAAAATAATCTAATATAAAGTTGAGGAACGATAAAAACAAATCTCTGATAAGGATGCTTCAAAAACATACTGATGCATATCAAATTACCCCAAAATTTAATTGCGTAAAACAATAAGCATTTATTACGTCACTCTTTCCTTTGGTCTAGAATCTGAGAGAGACAGCTGCGTGGTGATGGCTCAGGGTTGCTCGTGAGGTTTCAGGCAAGACATCACCAGGGGCTACCATCATTGGAAACTTGACCAGAAGCTCCGGTGGAAGATTCGCTTCCAAGATGGCTTACCCTTGGAAGAAATCCTCAGTTCCTTGCTAGTTGTTGGCAGGGGGCGTCAGTGGTTTGCTGCCTGTTGTCAAGAGGCCTCAGTTTTTTCCGCCACAGACCTCTTGTAGGCCGCTTGAGTATACTCACGATGTGGTAGTTGGCTCCGCCCCTTCCCCACCCCCCAGGAAGAGATCCAAGACAGCACGCAAGCAGGGAGCCACAGAGACTTTTATACCTAGTCTTGGAAGTAACACAGCTTTCTTTTTTTTCCTATTAGTTAGGAGTCACAAAATCTAGCCCTCACTCAAGAGAAGGGAAATTAGGCTCCACCTTTCAAAGGGTGTCAAAAAATTGGTGGACATATTTTAAACCACCTCTGATGAGGAGGCCTCAAAGCCCAATAAACTTAAGAAAATATGTACCACCTTAATAGTAATCAGGAAAATGAAATTAACAACACAAGGAAATATCATTTCATATCCACCAGTTTGACAGAAGTTTAAATCTCTGAAAATAGCAATTTGTGAGAAGGATGTAGAGCATCAGGAGCTCTTAATAACTACTGTGGAGGGTAGAAATGTTAGACAACACTTATAAAAGTTTTAAATCCACGCATCTTATGACCTAGCAATCTCTCATCTAGACAGACACCTAAACCTCTAGCACAAGCACACAAAAGTAATAAGTATAGGGTGTTTATTGTGGCATTGTTTGTAATATCAAAAATGAAATAATATAAATATCCATCTATGGGAGAGAATAGACAAATAATTAGTAATATATCCGTGTATGTCATTACTATACTGTTATAAAAATTAATAAATCAAACCTACATTTATCAATATGGATAAAATTAAAAATAAGATGTTCAGGTTTTTATTCTAAACCTAGACACAGAATAATACCATGTAGTAAAGTTAAAAGAGTCAAAGCTATATATACACACATATATACATATGTATATTATACATATGTGTAATGTGTATTTATATGTATATATATATATATACACACACACATATATGCATAACTTAACCCATACAGGTGACATAAAATTTAAAAACATCAATGGAAATGATAGATTCCAACTTCAGGACAGTGGTTCCTTCTGAAAAGAGAGGCAGGGAAATGGAATGAGTCATTGAGGTTTATCAACAGACTTCAAAACTATCTGAAGTAGTTTTTTCTTTAAAAAAACTTAAAAATATCATTAAATATAAAAAGTGTTAAAATTGGTACAATCCAATTTGTTTATTCAGGCTCTCTCTAATTTTTAATATTCATAATGCAAATATTTTTAAAAAGAAAATTGAAAAGGAAAGCTATTAAAGATTAGATCTTTTATTAGATCTAATACACTCAAGCAGCCTTAATAAGATCCAATCATATTACAGATTCAAGAAAGACAAGATTCGAGTCCTGGATCTGTTATTATTAAGCTGTGTAAACTAGCAACATTGTTTCATCTCTTTAAGTTGTAGGCTCATTCATTTTTAGCATAGGATTTTTTGTGATTATGAAATGACATAATATTTTCAGAGTACACAACACATGCTAAATACTAAACAAATGTTTACAATTATTAATTTAACCCCTGTCAGTTTTCTCTCCCTTTTAAAGGTCACATTCTTCTGTTATAAATTGGTAAAGATTCACTTGGAATTTGGTGGTTCTCATCTCCTTCCTGCGGCATCTACAGTAGACCCTCCCTTTCTATGGGGGATACATTAAGACCCTCAGTGGATGCCTGAAACCATGGATAGTATAGAACCCTGTACATACTATGTTTTTTCCTATACATATATACGTATGGTAAAGTTTAATTTTTGTAAATTAGGCATAGTAAGAGATTAATAACAATAACTAATAATACAATAGAACAATTATAACAATATACTGTAATAAAAGTTATGTGAATGTGGTCTCTATCTCAAAATGTCTTATTGTACTGTACTCACCCTTCTTCTTCTTGTGATGATGTCAGATGATAAAATGCGTACGTGATGAGATGAAGTGGGGTGAATGACACAGACTTTGTGACATAGCGTTAGGCTACTATTGACCTTCTGATGATACATAAGAAGGATCATCTGCTTCCCAACCACGGTTTATCTTGGGTAACTGAAACCGCGGATAAGGGGGGACTACTGTACTTGACAATTGCTCCTCAGCATTGTGGGTTCTACCACTCACTTCACTTAGATTAACTATCTGCAACTCATGATTATAATCATTGCCATAGACTGCTGCTCCCTCTGCATAGGCATCTTCTCTCCACAAAAACATCACATGATGCTGTACAGGTATATCAGAATTTGCTGAATGGTTGGGATAGCTAAATGCCATAAGAAAAGTTAACAATTATAACTGTACTATATTTGACTTTCCCTTAATCAGAACGAAAAGTATCAAGAGGGCTATACCTTTTACTGGGGGAATCTCACAGATGTCTCCAGTCCCTAGCTTGATCTTCTGTCTTCAGACACTACTTGGAAAGGACTCCCACACACAGCTTCTTCTAATTGCCATTCTATGAATCTCCCTCACCTTTTTAAGGAAGGCTACTATGCACCCGTTAGAATTGATTTCCCCCTGGGACCTATTCTCCTTTCTTGAAAGTCTTAGTTATTTGTTAAAGAACACACTCCATGGATGTCACCAAGACAGTCTATGGTGGCCTTTGGCATTTCTAGAACTACAGGATAGTCCAGGGTTGTGAGGTTGCTTAGATACCCCAAGACTTGGAGAGCATTCCAGAGCAGGCATGAACACGCCAAGCCTGCTTTTTTGGAAAGTATGAACTGCTCACAATTTTGGTTTTCTTCATGTCCAGCAGGCAAACCATTTGATCTCTTACCAACAAATACATACTTACACATGTACACATAACCTCTCAAAGACATGTATAAGAATAGCATCTAAACATGTTTTGTGAAAAACATTTTCCTAAAAGCCTCCAAAATATGTATGACCATCTACAACACAAGAAAGTTGGTATTTCATATAATCATTTAGATTATTGGCTTTGTTCATTTCTCTCACCCCTACCCCCATTCTCAAGTTGCACACTCATGCCAGAATTAAGAAATAAGCTTTTTCCTGGGCCAAATACTACCTGGGTGATTTCTACTTTAGCTGTGAAAATACCATGCTAAAGATTTTTAAATGCTACTTATAAGAGCTTAAGTTGTTAAATAAGATTATTCTCATAGCTTCTGCTGGTGGCAGGGGAGAGAGGAATGTTTGGGGAGGGAAAGGTATGTTCTTTAGTTAATTGCTATAATTATTGTTGTTATTATTGTTGTCACTCATTATAATTGTGGACAGATTTACTATAAATTTATATGCAATGATCTATATTCAAGTTAACACTATATCCCTGTGGTTTTTTTTTTCTTTTTATATATTTCATATATGTGAATACGCCTAGAAACCTGTATATAGTAGTAACTAAGTAGGATTCAAGAGATTTACATTCTAAATTACTTGGCTTGCTAAGTCAAAGAAGGAAAAAATATTCTAATAATCACCATGCAACTAGACATCAAACATGGTAAAGAGAGAGAGGGAGAGAATAAGAGAGAGAGCACAAGAATGAATTAAATGTGAAGATTTGATGGGAAACAATGAGGCATTCATTCTTAATCAAGCTAAGACCTGGTGTCAGTTTTAAAGTAAATTGTTATCTGCAAAGAGAATTTGTTCACCAAAAGGCAAACCAAATCAAATGGATTAGATTGGGTGAATGCCATCTTCACTTGGACACTTCAAGTGAAATTATTCCAGCTTTTGGGTTTCAGGTACACTACTAAAAATATTGTGGCATGAGAAGCAAGAGCTCAAAAATTAGACTCTGCTTCTAGAAACTTTGGCAACTAATCATCCGTTCTTTAAAAAAGTAAGGCTTTCTCCTACATAAAATGTGTTTTATAGCAATTTGCAAAACAGTCATCCCTTTAAATTAAATCATTGTTTATCAAGGGAAAGTTAATTGAAAAACATGTTTTTTTAACTAAATGGAAGCCTGCATCATGCAGGCAATAAACATTCTTGCTTGAAAGGAATTCTTGCTCCTTCTTCTAAGACTGCCATGGGAATAAAATAGAAAAAGAAAAAAAAAAAAAAAAGGAGAAAAAAAGCCCCACACAGCCCTCAAGTTGTGTCTGGCTTAGGAGCCAAATGGGATTTGGAAGCCCACAAGCTTTCTATTCACTTCTAAATTTAGCACCCACAAATTTCCCTTTTGGCAAATCGTGTTCCCCAAACCCAAGTGCAAGCCATTTTTGAGAAATGCTTCTGTCAGTTGCCCCTTGTTAATAGTCATGGCTAATCTGCCCCACTGGACATTTAGCAAAACTATTTTATAGTTCCTGAATGCCCATATAGTGTAGGATGAAAGGGAAAGGAAGCAGTTGGTCTGTAACACCAGTACATGAAATGGAACAATGGAAATATTTTCAAATGCAAACTCTTTGTGGGTCAGGACTCAGAGGACGGTGGTCTTTGACATAGGCCTATACCTAAATAGAATACGGTTTTCAGATTCTTTGCTCTTTTCTTGGTAATATGGTCAATTTCCTGCAGATAGAATTATACACACTGTCCTATGTGCTCTCACAGTATATTTCTTAAACCCTTATAACTGATTATCAAGCCTTCTCTTATAAGATTGATCGCTTTTTGTGTCTGTCTCATCCACTTTTTGATGAACTCTTGGTTTCATTAATCCGTGAAATCCTCAGAGAGCCTAACATGCGGATTGACCTATGCTATACGTTCTGGAAATATTTGATAATGAATGAAAATGATTGTTGTCCTCCTCCTGCTATTTATCAATCACCTACAACTCCCAAGGATTTGGTGTTTAGAATAGAGAGGGTGGTTCACAGGTAAGGTCCATTCACAATGAACCCATGCAACCTCTGCACTTGGAGTGAAATGTGGTTGGGGGAAAGGTAAACAGATTCAGGTTTTTGAGTGTCTCCTTTATGCCAGGCCAAATGTCTTATTTAATTTTACCCCAAACATTGTAAACATATAATTTATCTCCATGGTTTTAAATGAGGGACTAAAGTTCAAAGGGATAAAATTACTTGCCCCAAACAGGCAACTATTTTATGCTAGATATGAGATTCGATCCTAGATACTGACTCCAGAGCATGCAATTTATCCACTAAACATAATGTGGAGGTGAAAAAAATTGTATGATCATTCACAGATAAACAGAAGCCTCAAAATCAGTCCATTCTAAGAGAAAAATATATGGGAATGAGTTTATACTGAATGAGAATCTTCCCTGAATACTTTCCATATCAGTAGAACATTTGTTTTTTAGTTTGAATGCAGAAGCTGCATTAGAGTGGGAGTCAAATTTTATACATTTAATTGCTTAGAGTTTATTTAAGTGAATAAAATCCACCTTATTTTTTTATAAAGCAATTCTTTTTAACCTCTACTCAACAAAATAACATTATCCAGGGACACCTGATTACTTAGCAGGTGTTCAGTAAAAGAGATGATTTTTTTTTTAACATTCCAGAAATAATCAATTCAGAGGTTCCTAAAAGACCATGTAGTGTAAGGGCACTCCTCAGAAATCCCCCCACTTATATAGGATTGAGGAGGAGGTCTTTATTCACCAATTCTAGAGCTTCTCCCCAAAGAGATTCTGCTTCTCAGTGGTTGAGTTAGGATTCTACAAACCATCAACTAATTCTTATGTAATTCATTTAGGAGACTAGAAATTAGTCCATAGTTGAAATATTTGTACAAAATATGAGCAAAATGCACTCACCTATACTCACATATACCGTCCCTCCAGAAAGGACTGGTAGGGAAATTAAAAAGATTATTCAAAGGAGGTCATAGAGCAAATATTAAAGATATAAAGCTGCCAAGATGGTAGCCAAAACTTCTGTTCATTCGGCCCAAATTTTTCCTCAACATTCAATCTGTATAACTTTGTCATTAGATCACTTGTATAAGTAGTAATATCTCAAAATATCCCAGTGAATTAGTCAGAGTAAGTTTCACTTTTCATAAACTTGATGACTAAAGTTCACAGAAGTTTGTGATATTTTTTTCTTTTGGGAAAAAAAGTGGGAGATGTATAAATGGATGGATAGATGGATGGATGGATGGATAGATAGATAGATAGATAGATAGATAGATAGATCATGCATTCTCAACAGGGCAACATCGCCCCCCAGGGGGTGAAAATTGATTGTTGAAGAAACAAAAAAAATCTTACATTTAATGCATAAACTCAAATATACATACAGTACATGAACAGATACATAGTGTATTTATGGTATTAAAATTTCATGAAAGGATAATTAGGAAAAAATATCAAAAAAGGCTCTTTAGGGAGGAAATAATTTTTTTAAGTTTACAAAACACTAAGAGAGAGAGAGAGATTGGGGCAGGATGTGGCATGCACATTCAGATGGTTTACTACAGATATTTAATTATTTTATTATTCTTCCATTCTTTGGGATACGAGAATTTTCCCTCAGTCTTGATGAAACGATGAGGGTTAAACTTACCTTCTACTTGAAGATAGGGAAATGATCTTCCAGGTGCTATGGATTCATGCTCTGATCCCAATGGGCTACCAAGGTCTATTGTGAAAGAATAATAAGAGTATTGGGTTTGAGAAGAGAATTACTTCCGAGGAAAGCAAGAAGGCAAAAGGAGGTCAGAAATGGAATGAAGAAATAAATGAAAAGATCCACTATAGGGGACCCTCAGGAGCTGAACTGAGAAAATTTACTCAAAATGGGAAGAGATTTGCAGTCCATTAAGAGCCAAATAAGTGGATCTAGTAAAAGAGCACTGTGAGAGATGACATTGAAGAGGCCAGGAGCCAACTGGAGTTGCTTTTCCCATGTGAAACACAATGTATGTTACTTGTCTGACATTCTCTTCCTCTTTACTTTACCTGGTGAACTCTAACTTGTTCTTCAAGAACCATCTTAATTGTTTCTCCATGAAACATTCCCAGGTCCCCACAGTGGACCCTAGTTTCTGACTAATATGTGACCACCCTGTAATATTTTCTTAAAAGAGCATTTATGACATCTCGTTACCATTGTTTATGCCCAAAGAGAGTGACTTTCTTAATATGTGAACTGGTTTTTACTCATCTTGGATTGTTTGTTGACTACTATACGCCTTGAATATAATAGATGAATAAGACATGCTCCAATTGGTACCTGAGCAAGTTAAATAGATTATGGGCAGGGGAAATTATGCTTAGCCCTAAACTCCCTAATCTATCCATATTAGTCAGTTGAATTGAGCACTGTTAACTCCAAAGTCTTAAAGAAGGAAAAGTCACCTATATCCTTTTGGATGGTGCAGACAGCAAATAAGGGTACCAACTCTCTGTCCCCTCAGGCAGGACACTCGCAGTCTGAGAATTCCCCTGTAGGATGAATATAGCTGGTGATGGATGCAATATCAATGTTTTCTCCTGGACTATGTGCTACTAGGTCCCCATTTTCAGTTGCATTTTTAAAATGGAGACCTTAGGAATTCAGTTGGATTTCAAGGGATCATCCTTATAGCAGAGTCCTTTATAATGAAATTAGAATTCATTTCTGCTACTGCTACTCTTGTATGCTACAAGGATATGATATTCATTGATGTATTTCTTCAAACGTTTTAGATTGCGAGTGGGGGATTATTTATTACTGGCTTTTTGCTTGAAAAATCATTACTTGTGAAATATAGTCCTAATTTTTATTGACTTATTTGCCTAACTTAGCTTGGAGAAGCGAAATTTAGGACTACAAGGAACTAAAACCTTCTTGCAGTCAGCAATTCTTAGGAAGATAATATTATTATTGGGTTTTTTTCCCCTACAAACTTGATATTTGTTCTATTTTCTTTACCCAAGAATGAAAATCACAACTGAATTTTTAATTTCCTTACACTACATAAATATGCAGCACAAATATAAAATTAAGCGTGAGAAAGCAAATAAAGAACTCAGGTTAATAGTCACAACTGGGGAAGAAGAAAAGGAAATATAATCAATGCTCAGTTCAGAGGTGATCACAAATATATTTGTAATTTTCTTCCTTTAATGAAGATCTAAGCAAATGTTAGTACTTAATAAAGCTGAGTGATTGGCTCACAGATGTTGGCTATATTACTATCAATTCTTGTTAATGTGTGGGACATATTTAACCATAAAAATACAGTTTTCACAAAAGGAAATTCCCTAGGCAGTGCATTGTGGTCAATACTGATACTTGTCTGTGCAATGGTCATTGCCTCATCTTCTTTAACAGATCTCTAATTTTTTCACCTTCCTCTGGGAAACCTTGTCCTTCAGGTAGGCTGGGCCTCTTTTCATCTGTAGGGAATGAATCTGATCATCTCTTTGCCAATGATTGTTTTAGGCAAAGGAGTGTAATGCAATTTTGGCCAGTGAGAGGGAAGAGACATCTAAGGGGATTCTAGGAAAGTTTTCTGATTTTAAATATAGACACATGAAGAGAATAATCTCTTTCCTACTTCTGGGCATTGCTATCTACATATGATTTCTGGAACTGCTGCAGTCATTCTGATACCTGGGGAGACCAGCCTTGGGTGGTAAGTAAATATACAAAGAAAGAAGAGGAGAAAGGTGGGGGAAGGGGTAGGCGAGTTAATTATTGAATTAACTAAACATGTAACTCATGGCTTTACACTTCTTGTAATGTAAGATGACAAATATTTTTAAAACTATTTTTTAATTGAGACAGTGAAAAACTTTCTAGTTGATACATACTTGTTTGTTAACTTATTTTTCTATTGGATTGTTTACTTAGGATAAATTCCCAAGAGTGGAGTTATCAGTCTTGATTGCTCTCGAAATATATTTTAAAATTAATTTCCAATATAATAACTTTATTTTATTTTTGTGAGGAGATCAGCCCTGTGCTAACATCTGCCAATCCTTCTCTCTTTTTTGCTGAAGAAGACTGGCCCTGGGCTTACATCCGTGCCCATCTTCCTCCACTTTATATGGGATGCTGCCACAGCATGGCTTGCCAAGCGGTGCGTCTGTCTGCACCCGGGATCCGAACCAGCGAACCACGGGCCACCACAGCAGAGCGCGCGCACTTAACCGCTTGTGCCACCGGGCTGGCCCCAACCAATATAATAACTTTAAAATTCAACTACCTAGGAAAATGCAAAGACTATGAAAAATAATGACCATAATAATCATTTTTATAGGTAACAAACCATGTTAAAAACTGTTGAGTTACTGATCTTCTATCCAGAAAAAATATCACAGATGGACCTGAACTCACAATATCACCTAAAATTTTAGGGGCACATAGGCCCCCTGGAGCCAGTTATTGTCTGTGAATTATAGGTTAGGAATGCCTAATACAGAGCTTTAAATAATACAAATTATTTCCACATCAGTTAGTTCACCTAGTGGTTGTATATGCTGATTTATAAGAAAATTTCATACCGACATTCATTTTTATTTATAAATATCTTTTCTATGCTAGCAGTAGGTTGGGCTTTGAAGTTAATGTAATACAACAGTCTTTCTCCTCAGAATCAAACCCATTTTATCCTAGTGCACTGGTTTTCTTGAAACTTCTTTGAACTCCCTAGTCAAAAATTGCTTATATGAATACTGTTCATAAACTTCATACTACTGGGTACCTTTTTAAGCTGAAGAAGGTGGCTCTGGAACTGTTGGCAAACACCAGGCATTTTTAATTACCATTAGCAAATTGTTGCAAGCACAGTAGATAAAGGAGCCGCTGGTTGTCAGAGCCATTAATGCTGAATAAAATAGGCCGTGTGGGCCCATGGTGCAAGTTTGTTTGTTTTGAAGCATTCAAGCTGTAAGGAATCCAGGCCAGCCTTTCCCATTGCCATGGCAATATCCAGGTCTTCATGTGTATATGATGGGTAGGGTATGCTCTGAAGACCAAAACATTAGCCTGGTCCAAAATTGTACTTGAATAAATAAAAAGGGGGAAAATGAAAACGCGTGTGTAGTTGTGAACGTTTAACCAATCCAGCCTCCTTGTAGCCATTAAAACAGACTTCTTTTATAGATGCTCCCATCTCTACCTTCACATATTTGTACCCATGCACTAATATCAATAAAACTTTCAGAATGTGTTTAAACCATCTGTTTAGTCTTTTTCCCTGAATGTCTGTACTGGTGAGGACCTTTTATCTTTTTCATTGGCATCTTTTATTCTTAACACAAGCGTTCTGAATTAAAAGAGACAGTTAATCAAAAAGGCAGTGAACAAAGCTATACGGGATGATAAGAAAATACAAAGTATCAAAAACCAGTTGAGCACTTCCCAAGCACAGGAAGCAATGCTAAACCCTTTATGTAAGTGCTATCACTTAAGTTAATGATTTAAACAACTCTGTGAGATAGGAATTATTATACTCATTTTACATAGAAGAAGATTGTGACTTAGAGATACTAACTAGATAGTCCAAGCTTGCACAACTATATACAACAAAACCAAGATTCAAATCCAGATACATAGCATACTGACGTGTTTCTAAATTTAAACATATATGTGTGTGCATTCTACATCGCACATCTATTAAATGTATGTATGTGTTTGTATGTATATCTCTCTCTCCTCTTTTTTTATCTCATCTTTCATATCAAAACCTCTTTTATTGTGACATAATTGACATATAACATTATATTAATTTCAGGTATACAATATAATGATTCAATATTTGTAAACATTGTGAAATGATCATCAAAATAAGTCTAGTTAACATCCATCACCAAATGTAGTTACAAAAAAATTTTTTTCTTGTGATGAGAATATTTAAGATTTACTTTCTTAGAAACTTTCAAACACACAATATAATATTATTAACTATAGTCACCATGCTGTACATTACATCTTTTTAAACCTCTTTGTATTCATACAAATGAATCTTCAATTTCAATATGTACATCTGTGGTTAAGTCACTCTCTAAATTTCATAAAATGCTTTATCTCATAGGCCGAAAGAATGTAAAGAAAAATGTTGTTCTTACAAACTTTTAATAACATAAACCAAAGTCTACTCAAAATTAGAGACTCATTTTTCCTTTTAATTTAGAATCTAATAGCCATAACACATAAGCATTGTATTTTAAAACTAACACTGAAATTTTAGCATATTAAGTTTATATATATTAACGTGTAAAATTGCCTTTTTCTGTGATTTTCCACCAGGGACCAAAATTAATCTGTTAGCATTTCTGTCATCACCACATTCCAGCTTAATTAAAAATGAATTTCTTCCCAAGCACACAAATGTCCCCTTTCAACATTTTGTTCTTACTTTAAAGACTCAGATTATTTTGAAGGGGATTTTTATTTAGATTGTTCTGATTCAGATTATTGAAGGAGGTTCTAGTTCAAATAAAATATAAAAACCTGACAGTAACCGGCCCTACATACCAGCAGCTGCCACCAGCTGCTCGTGTGCAGGTAGGACTACAACTGAGCCCCTAAAAGAGCTGGTTCATCAAAGACCCCATCACTCTTTACCACACCATCCACACAATTTAGGACGGATGTTTTACGGAATGAGTGAATACATATTTCTTTCCATTTTTCATTAATTTGGTATTTTTAAAAACTCATCCTGAACAAATTTACTTTCTTTTGCGGAAAAGAAAAAGTCACCAGTCTTCTCTCTCACTTTCTTGCACACTTATCTCTTTCATATACTCAGGTTACAGAGGAGGAATTGTCATCTCTTTTCTCTAATTTACGCTATAGGAAGCCAGAATTAATGTTATTTTCTGCTTGAATGCAAACCAACCATTTATCTGGATGTCGCTGAAAGGACTTAATTTGCTCAACTAGTCAGTATTCTGCCTCCGTTAAAGGATCCCAGACGCGCACTTGGACTTCTCTTTTAACTCACGTTTCTCCCCCTGTTCACGCAGACACCCCACCTCCTCCAGCTTTCCCAAGTGAGGACGGGCTGCCAACCCCTACCCTTCACCTCCTTTAGGCTATTATTCTGTGCTCTAGTTACTCCCAGTGCTGTGTCGCAAACCTAAGGGCTCACATTTGCCTAAAATAAATAATAAGCAGAGAGAATAGACAACCAGCTTGTTTTGCCATCTCGTCTGAGAGCATGACGTACTGCTGACCTATTCAGCAAGCCCTGCAACTGGCTGACAGACATTTAGAGAATCTCAGTGGTGAGACATGAGGAATGTCCCAGCTAGCCTGGCAGCAGAATCCAAACTAACACACAAGAGGCTTTTTAAAGGCACAGTGGGAGGAATTTTTAACGTTTCCATTCAGAGGGGGATTTAACAGCACATTGACAAGCCACCTAGACATTTTGTTGTGCTTGGAGCTAGAATGTGTCTTTTCTTGGATCTTTATGCTATTCGGCACAACTCTGAACTGTTAAACCTTAGCTTGTTCTATTGGCATTTCTTATTTTCTAGCCTGGTTAAGGAGAGAGAGAGAGAAACAACTAAAAGAGTTTGAAGGAGTACATTTAAATTAAATAATGTTCTGTTATGCAAGAATGATTGGCAGAAACTATCTATAGTTTTGGGGTATAATAATTTATAGAATTATTTCATAAAGCTCTTCTCCAAATTAATTCAATGTATTTGGTAAATAAATAACATTGTATTTTTAGAACCAAGGGAGATAATGAAGAAAACACTCAAGAAGGTAACCAACTGCGGCTGGCCCAGTGGCTCTGCTTTGGTGGCCCGGGGTTCGCAGGCTCAGATCCCAGGTGCGCACTGATGCACCACTTGTCAAGCCATGCTGTGGCAGTGTCCCATATAAAGTAGAGGGAGATGGGCATGGATGTTAGCCCAGGGCCAATCTTCCTCAGCAAAAAGATGAGGATTGGCAGCGGATGTTAGCTCAGGGCTGATCTTCCTCACAAAAAAAAAAAAAAAAAAAACGAAGAAGAAAAAAAAGAAGGTGACCAGCTAACAGAATGTATTACCTACATATGTTATGTATATATAAATGTGCATATGTGTATATATGTAACAGAAACATATATATATGATAAATATACATACTTCAACATATGCAATGTGAAATTATATGTCATTCCCTTTTATCTCGCTTCTCTGTGTCTCAGACTCTCTTCTGTAAAATAGGATTGGCAAGCTAAAGATCTCCAAGGTTTGTTTCTAACTTTAACTGTAATGAATCTGTAAGCTTTGAAGATTTTAAGTTCCACAGATATTCAAAGGAAGAAGCTAATATGGGATGGCATGGTTAAAAAAGTCTTTATGGAGGAAGAACTCAAGCAGTATATTGAAGGGTAAATAGAATGTTCTAGAAACAATAGAAGAGGTGGAAGTAGACTTTTGTGAAATTAAGTTTAAGAAGTTGTATCTATCCAATAGTAACAAATACATAATTAAAAATTTCAGTGGTTAATGGAGTTGGGAGAGCAAATGATTGCCTTGGTGAAGGAAAGGACTTGGTCTCTGCTCTTAGTCATGGAAACTAGAGCAGTGTCAGGATTTCCTTGAAAACTGGTCCTAAATCCTAAGTTGCCCCAATTGAATAGGTTGTAATCACAAAATTGTGTACCTGATAGAGACACATGGGAAGCTAGAATTATTTTTCAGCTGATGATATGGCTCTGGGCTCAGAAATCAGGACTGGTGAGAGTTCACCAGACTTCATGTCCAAGAATTACTCTATAAACTTCAGGGATCACCTAAACAACTCCTTTTTCCCCCAGCTTTATTTAGATGTAACTGACATATAACATTGTGTAAGTTTAAGGTGTACAACGTGTTGATTTGATACACTTATATATTGCAAAATGATTACCACTATAGAATTGGCTAACGTCTTGTCATGTCACGTAATTACCATATCTTTCTTTGTGGGGAGAACATTTAACATCTACTCTCTTAGGAACTTTCAGGTTTATAATACAGTATTATTAGCTACAATTGCCATGCTGTACATTAGATCCCTAGAACGTATTTGTCTTATAACTGGAAGTTTGTACCCTTTGACCAACATCTACCCATTTCCCCCATCCCCCAGCCCCTGGTAACCACTATTCTTTCTGTTTTTAAAGTGGCCTTTAACTCTGCTGGATGTCTCCAAATTGATTGAATCTCTCTAGTAAGTAGTTGCTCTTTTTGCTCTGTGGTTCGTCAAATCATCTCAGTTGAGAACATTTAGGAGATTTATCCGAGAAGAAACAATTAGCAAAGAAAGATAGGTGATCATCAGATGTATAACCTAAGAATGATTTTCATGATATATTTGTAAATGAAAAACAGCAGGTTACAGAAGACAGAGTACTTTATGATTGTGCATAGACACAATATATATCCACAAACTACCAGTGTGAACTTGAAATTGATCTTTGGCAAGATTATAGAGAGGAAATTAGGAACAGGAGAGTGTGAGATTTCTCGGAAGTAGGAAATGGTGATAATGAAGGGGCAATATGGGATGAATTCATGGTACCAAGTAAATTTCATTTTTTTAATAGAATTATTAACTCTGTAGACATGGAGTTTTACAAACAATTACCAGAGACAGAATGGAAGCATAGAAAGCATATTAGGCCTAATTAGGAATCCAGATGGATCATCATTTGGGCTGTTGACCAAGCAGGTGTTATGTCTGGAAGCAAAAACTCAGGCCAAATTTTAGGCCCAAACAATATCAAATGAATAAAGTTATTCTTGCCAGGCAGTAAAAACATGTCAAATTGAAATGAATAAATGTATTCCCAGAGACAAATGCAAGAGTGGGAGTTAAAGCTATTGGGGCAGAGTGGAGGTAAGGGAGTGAGGCTGGCCGTGCACAAGCTGCTGAGAGAATTCTTCCAAAAAGCCTGGTGTTGTTTCTGTTTATTCTTGAATGTTCAATGTGCAAGTGATTTAAAAAGCTCTAACCACGGCTTCTGGAAAAGGAATGAGGTAGTCATAATCTATCCAAAATTTAATAAATATTTCATGTTGTATTTAAGAAAAGCTGGAGAAATAACAGCTGCATGAAAATTCATATAGATAAATTCATAATTGAGTGGATATATCCAGGAAGTAGCTATTGAATCTTCACATCAACCTGGAGGAAGCTTCGCTAGTAGTATACCTGGTGATCTATGCTTGTGGCTGCCCTGTTCAACATTTTTAGTATTAATTTGAATTAAACTATTAGAAGGGAGAACTAAAATACAAAACTGGGCTACAGTGACAGGCAAAAGAAAGTACAGTGTTTAAGATAATAAGAAAATATTTAAGGTTCTGTACTAGGATTTACTTTTGAGAGAAGTTGGGAAGATCTAAATGACAGGAGGGATATGCCATGTTTATGGACTGAAAGACTCAACATCACAAAGATATCATTTTTATCCAAATTAATCTATAGACTTAATATAATTCCCATCAAAATGCCAGAAAAATTTATTTTCTTCTGGTGTTTCTTCTAGAAACTGAAAAGTGATTCTAAAATATGTATAGAAATGCAAAGAATCAAAATAACCAAAAAATCTTGTTATAAAACAAGCCTTATACTAAACTTGACTTAAAAAAACAAGTTTTTGTTGTACTAAAAAGAAGACTTAACACATATATACACACACACATGTATAATGTAATATACAAATATTTGGTCAGTGATGAAAATGACACTGCAAAACAAAGGGAGAGATATGGTTCTTTCCATACATGGTGCTGGTTCAATTGAAATCCATATTTTTAAAATATATGAATATTGACCTCTACCTCACACCATGCCCAAAATTTAACTCCAGAAGAATCGTAGATCTAAAAGTAAACAGGGAAAAAACAGCAAGAAAAAAGCTTCTAAAAGGTAACATAGAATAAAAGCTCATGTCCTTGGAATAGTCAGTTTCCTTAAGCAGATTGCTTAAACATTGACCATAAAATATTAATAAATTAGGCTTTGTTAAAATTAAATTGTGGTTGGGGGCTGGCCCCATGGCCTAGTGGTTAAGTTCGGTGTGCTCTGCATTGGCAGCCTGGGTTTGGTTCCCAGGCATGGACCTACACCACTCATCAGCAGCCATGCTGTGGTGGTGACCCACATACAAAATAGAGGAAGATTGTCACAGATGTTAGCTCAGGTCGAATCTTCCTCAGGAAAAAAAAAATTAAATTGTGGTTCATCAGAAGATATTATTAAGGATGAGAAAAATCAATTGAAAGACTGGCAAAATATTTGCAGTATACAAGGCCTACTTGTATTGAAACATATAGAAAATTCCTACAAATAAATAACAAAATGATATAAAACCTATTTAAGAAATGAGAAAAATACTAAACAGTCACTTTAGAAAACAGGATATACAAATGGCCGACAAGTATATAAAAGTATCTTCAAATCTTCAGTTATCAGGAAAGTGCAAATTAAAGCCGCAAAAGCTATCACTACTCCCACGAGAATGGCTAAGATAAAAAAAAAAGACACCAAATGTTAATGTGACTGTAAAGCAAATAGAACTCTCATACACTTCTGTGAACTTCAATGGATACATCCACCTTGAAAATATTTTACCAGTATTTACTAATCTGAAAATATAATTCCCTAAGTCATTAGTCATTCTGCTCCTATGTATAAACACAATAGAAATGAGTGTATATGCACCAAAAGTTATGTATGAAAGTGTGGATGGCAGCTTCATTCATGATACCCAAACTTGGAGACCAAATAGTGGCATATTCATATAATGGTATTTTATACATAAAGCAAAACAAAGAATTGCTGCCATGCAAAGGCAAATGTACATAATATTGAGAAAATGAAACTAGACAGAGGAAGTACATATTGTATGATTCTACGTATACAGAGTTCAAGCACTGGCAAATCTAATCTATGATGGTAGAAGTCAGAATAGTGCTTATGTTTAGGGGTGGCATTAACCAAGAGGGAGCATAAGGGAGGCCTCTGGGTGCAGGTAATGTTATAAATTTCAGGTCAAATGGTGGTTACCTGGGAGCATATAATTCTGAAAATTCATCAAGTTGTAACATTTAAGATTTGTGTATTTTATTATTTGTATGTTACACTTCAATATAAGAAAACTAAGAAAAATCTTTAAGAAACATTAAAAAATTGAATCCATGTATATATAGAAAGGTAAGAGCTTAATCAAGAGGGGTTTGTGTTTCAATGCAAGGTTGGCTTAGTTTTTGAAAATCAATCAATGTTATTTACCATATTAACAGAGAAAACAAAGAAAATATCATCTCTGTATATGTGGAAAAATGATTTGATATAATTCAAACCTATCTATGATTTAAAAAGAAGAGAGTCATATGAAGCTAAGAATGGATAGAACTTCTGTAACTGCTTAATTTATATGGAGTATTCTTTTAAAAAAAGTGTAGCAAACATCATACCATAATCATGAAATATTGATAGTATTTCCCCTGAAATTGGAAACAAAACAAAGATATTTGTTACCAACACCTCTATTTAACAGTGTATAGTGTGTTCTGGCCAGTTGAAGAAAACACACACACACAAAATATAAGTATAATGATTGGAAGTGATATTGAACCTCCTAATCTCAAGATCATGGGCCTGATGCACAAAAAGCCAATCACTGAGACATCAGTGCTTAGAGATGGAGAAAACTTTATTCGAATTGGTCAAAACAAGAAGGCAGGAGAATAGGTTCTCTCAAATATGCCTTAACAAAAGAAGAAAGCAGGGGTTTTCCGTAGATTTAAGGGGCTTGGGAGGTGGAGTTTCAGAGAAACGAAGGGGAAGTCTGTGATCCTTTCACTCCAGATAAGCCCTTGGGCAACCAGACTTCTGGGCATCAGCAGCAGCTGGGGGCTGGTTATCTGGTGGTCATAACTTCCTTAAAAGCATTCTTTTTCTTCTGGAAAACAAGCTCATAAATCCTTGTGACCCTTGAGTCACCCCTGCTGTTTTAAACAGAAAAACAGCAAATTAACAAGATTAACTTGTTTTCCTCTGTGTCTGTGTTGGGAACAAGGTCGAAGGGTAATCATGTTCTTATTGAATATTTACAGTAACCCTCAGGTACTAGGCTTCAGAAGGGAAAAAAATAAAACAATATTCTTAGACAACAGATTGTATGTATAGAAAACTCAAAAGCATCTACAGAAAAAGTTAGCATTGATAAATTAATTTATAAATACTAATAGATAGAAATTGATGTATAAAATCAACAATATTTTTCTATAGCAGCAACCGGAAAACAAAATTTATGAACTACCACTTAAAATAGCATAAAAAGGGGCTGGTCCCGTGGTGTAGCACTCTGCTTTGGTGGCCCAGGTTCGCTGGTTTGGATCCCAGGCATGGACCCACACCACATGTCAGCCTTGCTGTGGTGGCTACCACACACAAAATAGAGGAAGATTTGCACACATGTTAACACAGGGCAAATCTTCCTCAGCAAAACAAAAAACAAAAAGATTCACATACCTATGAATACATCCTTCTTAAAAAGATGGGAAAATTCTCCATACATAAAACTACAAAAAATATTGCAAGATGTTTTTAAAAAATTTAATAGAGGAATAGTCCGTGTTCAGTATTGTAAAGATGTCATTTATCCCAAAATGTTTTGTAACATCTGTTGCTAACTCAGTATTCCAGCAAAGGTTTTTTTGAAGTTGGCAAATTTAGTCAAAATTTATATAAAAATCCAAAGGGGCAAGTGTATTCAAGATGATATCAAAGGATAACAAAGGTGAAAGATTTACATTTCCAGATATCAAATCTTATTATTAAAACTAACAATAATTTAGACTATGTGGTGTTTATGTACGAATAGACTAAAATACCATGGAACAAGAGAGAGTCCAGAAATGGACTCGCCCATATATAAATACTTGATTTATAATTTTAAAAAATGACCCTGAAGAGCAATGGGGTGATGATAGCCTTTTTCATAAACAATGTTGTGTTGATTGTATATCCATATAGAAACAAAAAATGAATCTGACCTTTACCTTACATCTTACTGCTAAATCAATTCCCACTGGATTTTAGATCTAAATATGAAAAGTAAAATAATAAAGTTTCTAAAAATAACAATACTCTTGGGACAGGTAAATACTAACCATAATGGAAAAGTTTGATAAATCCCACATGTTAAAATCAAGGCGCCCAATTCATCAAAAGACAATATTAAGAGAAAAGGATAGAATTTAATACAAAGAACAAAATCTTCTATAGAGAATATATGAAGTACTTCAACAAATAAAAATTAAAAAGTAGACAACTCAGTGCAAAAACGAATGAAAGATTTTAATAGGCACCTCATAAAATACCCAAATATCAAAAGAGTTTTTGGGCAATAAACATGAGAAAAGATTTTTAACATTACAATTGATCAAGAAAATGTAAATTAAAACAAAATGGTATATTTATACACACGTACCAAATTGGTTAAAATTAAAAAGACAGATGATACTAAGTTCTAGCAAAGATGTGTAGAAATGGTAATTTCCAGACACTGATGGTGGGAGCGTCAATCTGTCAATTGATAAAAACATTTTACAAAACTATTTTGCAGTATTTATATTCCTTGGATTGAGTTTCCCATTGTTCAAGAAGTGGCTCAGATTTGTTCACTTTCTCTTAATCCAGGCTTGCATACATGAAGCAGCAAAGCCGAAGAGCTCTCTAGAGTTGACAGCCAAGAATCCTTGGGGCAGAAACAAAAAATTATAAGTTGCAGTTTAGTTGAGGTGTTGTCAAGTTATAACCGTGTTTAGCTGATTGCTACAGAAATGACTGGAGCCAAAAGGTGGAACAAGACA
The DNA here is from genome assembly GCF_057802395.1 of Ceratotherium simum simum. Lineage (NCBI taxonomy): Eukaryota > Metazoa > Chordata > Mammalia > Perissodactyla > Rhinocerotidae > Ceratotherium > Ceratotherium simum. Next base: position 32,844,184 of record NC_141914.1, on the reverse strand, counting down.
AAAGAGATAGGGTGTAAAAGATATCCAGCATATCTCCCATCCCTGCACCATTCAGGGGTGCTCATTCCTATGGTAAGTGTGATCTGTTAGTCTTCAAGGTAATGGTCAATAATCATTAATAGATGGTTAAACAAGATTAATAGAAATGTTACAGTCCCCACTGCTGCAATTGTTCCTGACACTTTAATTTATATTTATCATTTTCTCCTTTCATTTTTTCTAGGTTTCCCTCATGCTCAACGAGTACCTCAATGGATATAGGTTGCATACATAATGAGGAGACCTTTATCCTCAAGAGATCAGAGGCTTTACCCTTGTTGGACCATGGTTGTTATAATTGCCAAGAAGGCACCAAGAAATGTCCTCAATGAATCTTCTAGGATTTGGGCCACTCCTTTCTTCCCTCCTTGTTCAGCAACAACCTCAGCTCCTTTGTGTGATCTAGGTCAACCATCTCTGACAGTGTGGTAACTCCTTTTTCACCTGTTGTTCTGCAGGCATAAGAAACTCCAAATATCCAACAAATAACAGGCGTGTTTTTAAGATCAGAGGAACCTTGCTGTCTCCTCTAGTAGAAGCACTGCCTCCATCCCCTTTCCTAGGAAAAAGGACTTCTAACCAGCAGAGTCTAAGACTATGGGGAAGAGGCGCAAATTCTGCATTCAATATGACAATGAAATGAGAAAATTCTACTTTCATCCCTTGTTTTCCCGACTTATTTTGGGAATTATTAGTAAGACAGCCCCCTGTGTTGGCTTTTGCTTTAATGCATATATCACATCCTAGAGCACAGAGCCTCAACCCCACAGTGTGTTGTGCTAAAGTTAGTGTCTTTGCTGAGTCTTTAATAGGCCACCTCATTCTTCAATTAGGCTGGCTGCTTCCAGGTGACGTAGTATATGGAGGAACCAATGGATTCTGTAGTCATGTATCCATTGTCTCACCACTTTTGCTATAAAATGGATTCTCTTGTCTTGGACTATATGGTCCATAATTCTGTATTAATAACAAGATATTCTCTAGGCTTGAAAGATGGTGGTGATAGTAAAGCACAGAGGGCAGAGAAGGCAAACTCATTTGGAACAGTTGTCAATTCTGATAAGAAAGAATTTGTCCCCGTTGCATGATGTAAGGAGTTGCATATAATAATTAAGTTACTACCAAATGCTGCTTGGTCTCATCAACGGGATTGTGCTTTATCATGAGCTCAGTAGCAGTTTCTATAGCTGGCAGGTTTTGCATTCAGCATTGCCAGGAGCCAGATCAGCCTTATTGAGTGGGAACCCATATTATTGTGCCAATTCTTAGTGTTCATCCCTGCCACATGGCCACATGTTCCATGTAACATAGTCTAATCACTGGAGTGCCTAAGGACAGAGACTGGGTGTCATTCACAGGATGAAGCATCTTATCTTAATTTTAAGTGCCTTCTCTGTCATCAGTGATCTTCGTTGAGCACTAATATAGACACAAAATCCCCTTGCTTTGTGCCCACTCCTATAAGTTCATCCACATGTTTCTTTCCCAAACTTCCTTATCACCAGTCTTCCAAACTTGTTCTTTCCAGACCATCCAGCTAAACCACTGCCCAAATGTCATTGCATATACATACCTCAGGCCACTTCTCCCTCTTATAGGTAAATAAATAAGTGCATAACTCACAGCTTTATGTACTGAGATTGTCCTTCCTTTTGCTTCAGGGCTAGCATTATAAAGGCAATCAATCTGCGACCAGGCATAAATATTTTCTTTCTATTAGTCGGGTATAGGGAGTCTCCAATGAGGCCATAGGGGTAAGTTGTGAAAGTAGCATCAAGCAACGGAAATAGGTAACATGGGAGTCTGGGCCCTCTAAACATACTCAGGCCTAATTTCAAATGTACTATTTCTGTGCAACAATGCACTGTTGTCACATTCACCTGACCTTATGATATGATGGATCTGATAGTAGACCGCTCATTATGAGCAACTCCTCTTCTAGAGTCAGTTGCTCAGTTTCTATAGGGCCTGGCCATAAACATGACTGGAGCTGGTCTTTCAATGACAAATAGTTCTCTGCTGTAGAAGGCACGTCTTGCTCCAGAAACCCAGGGTCTGTATTGTAATCTCCTATTTTGGCTTTCTAGAGCCTCCACAAATCATCCTTATTTAGCTTGATGGGATATGCTGGGTCGTATGGGCCAACAGAAAGGGCAGCTTTAGCTATATCCTGGTGAACATTGCTTTTCACCCTATTCAAAATAGTAAGCCTTCCAAGTCTCTCAATAATTGATTACAACAATATTCTCAAATGCAATATATGCTTCCTTCAGAATCCAAATAAATCTGTTTCAATGGAGATGTGCCATCTGACCCCAGGCCGTTGGACCCCTGAATACTTCCTGATATGGCAGACCTTTGAATTTTTGTGGAGATTATCTCCTACCCATATGTGTCCTACTAAGGCTTCCAGAATATTTTACGCAAAGTCTGGTTAAGATATCATTAATGTAGTTGTAAATTATCGTAGCATGATATTCTGTAAAAAACCAACATGACCAAAATCTCTGCAGACCATGGTGTGACAAAGAACAGGAATTAACATAACCATTAGGCAAGACAGTGAATGTATATACCTTTCTTCCCACGTACACCTGAACTGTGTTTGAGCTTCTTTACAGATGGGGATTGAGAAGAATGCATTCCCCAGAACAATAGTCACATACGAAACGCCAGACATTTTGTAGATCTGTTTCAGTAAAGACACCACATCTACTAGAGCAGCTACATTTGAGACTGCCAGTTGTTTAAAATGATGGTAGTCTACCACAATCTGACACAATCCAACTGGTTTCTGCAGGAGCCAAACAGGTAAATTGAATAGGGAATAATGAGTACCACAACACCTGTGTCCTTAAGTCTCTGTGGAACTAATCTCTTCAATTATTTCCAGGATATATTGCTTCTGTTTCACTATCTTGGCTAGAGACAAAGGGTTGGGGGAGCCAGTTTCAGAGACTTTCACCTGACCCTTTCTACCATAATGGTTCTTACTAAACAGGTCAAGAAACTTAAAGAAAGTCAGGGAGAAAGCTACACAGAGTATGAGGATAAAAGCACTCCGAGCTACTTCAAAAACAAAGACCTTGACATTTGAATATTTTTGGAGTGTTTAAGAAATGCACAGGGGCCAGTTTGGTTGAGTGAGCAAGGGGAGAATGATAGTGAAGATTTTAATACACATTTCACAGAAATTGATAGGTTATGCACATTAAAGAAATTATTAAGAATATTAAAGATTAGAAATAAATTAATAACTTGATCTATTATTCATGCATAGTCTCTTATACTGAACAATTGGTGAATGCCCATTAATTTAAAACAAATATAGAACATCATAAAAACTAATGACCTATTAGACTGTAAGGCAAGTTTCAAAACTTGCTTTATTGTAAAAATATCACAGAGATTACATTCTATGAAATTAAATTAGAAACATAAAACACTGAAAGCAAATTCATCAACCAAAAAAGTGCATTTCGAACTTTAAAACAATGTTTTAAGTAACTAATGGATCAATTAATACATCATTAAGATTAAAGAGTACCTAGAACAGAATGATAATTAAAAGACTATATAATAAACTCTGTGAAACAATTAAAGTAATCATTTGAAGGAGAAATGTAAAGTCTTCAATAATTAGACTGGGAAAAAACAAAGGCTAAATATTAATGAACTATGCATTCAAGATAAATAGACTGAAAAAAGAACCATAGAATAAACCCCAAAATAATGACAGTAAGAAGAGAAAGTAATGAATTAGAGAACTAATCTACAGAGTTAAGAAGGTGAACAAGTCAAGAGTGGTTTCATGGGAAAAGCTAATACAATTGACAAATCTCTGAAAATATACATGAAGAAAAAATCAGAATCAGCAAATAGTTCATTGAATTATCAATGATCAAGGAGAAAATCCCCAAAAAGCAAAAACATCTAGCTTTGAGAACTGTGTACACAAAAGCATTCTCAGTATTCTAATTGTTCATCCCTTTTATTGACATTAACTGGGTCTATTAAACATAGGAATTAATTTTTTCTAATAAGCTGGTTTATTATTGATGAAGAAACCAGAAATATGCAAGAAAAGTGTGCAAAATACATCTCAGTTTACATATTTAGATCTAAACCTTTAGCAATTTAATACACAAACATAGTATAAATATACAGTCACATGCCACATAATGACATTTTGGTCAACAGTGGACACTGATCCCCTAAGATTAGTACCATAGAGCCTAGGTGCGTAGTAGGATATACTATCTAGATTTGAGTAAGTACTGTAAGGGAGGAAAAAATTTTTCTCTACCCTTCTAGGTTCTTCTGGCTGGTCTAAGAATTAAATTGCCATGATTCAGATTAACAGGAGAAAAACAGAGTTTAACATGTATACATGGGAGAAACCCAGGAAAACAAAGTAACTCACCAAAGTGGCTGAAGCTCTCACCTTAAATACCATCCTCAGCTAAAGGCAAAAGAAGATGTTGGGAGTGGGGAGAGTTAGGAACTTCAAAGAGAAGGAAGGCAATTCGTAAGTGAAAAGGAGCAAACGTTTGCAAAGCGAGTATTTGGTTACACAGAAATAGAAGACTGCAGAGGAGATCCCAACAAATAGGCTTTTCTAGATTACTTCCTCTCTACCACGTAGTCCACGTTATGCTAAGGTGATAGTTCCCTTCCTGAGAACAGGTTTTTGTAATCTGGATTCTTTTAGGCAATTAAGGGGATGTTACAAGAAAAACTGTCTTTTTTTTTTTGTCTTAAAAATAATCAGCCTAGGGCCGGCCCTGTGGCTTAGTGGTTAAGTGCGCACACTCCGCTGCTGGAGGCCTGGGTTCGGATCCTGGGCGTGCACCAACGCACCGCTTCTCCGGCCATGCTGAGGCCGCGTCCCACATACAGCAACTAGAAGGATGTGCAGCTATGACATACAACTACCTACTGGGGCTTTGGGGGGAAAATAAATAAATAAAATCTTTAAAAAATAATAATAATAATCAGCCTAAAGTAATCCTCATGTTAAAGAGACACATTTTGGGGTGGTAAAGTTTGTTTCCCTTCAGTACACTCGATGATGTTCACACAACGCGGAAATCGACTAACAGCACATTTCTCAGAACGTATCCCCATCATTAAGCAGTGCATGACCATATAACTTATAACTGATAGGAAACTTTAGAAGATACAATTCCTTAAACAACATCTCAATTGTTCACCCTCTTAAATTTTAGATAATCTTGGGAGAGCACCTGATTGTTTTTTTAAGACCAAGAATAAAACTTGAAGTCTTGTTTAATACACCTACTGTTATTCAGGTTCAAAATTGAATATTGCAGAATAGAATATTTTAAAAAATTACCAAGGCTCATTGCCTATAAAAGGAAGCAACTTCCTTCACCAGTAAAATTTCACTATCTATTATTTGAAACAGGAAGCAGTATACACTAAAATTTTAAATTAAACAGTGAGTTTATTGTGTCTTAATATATAAACCAAATATGTATCATATATATTCAGATACAGCAATAGCAATAATGATAACGCCTTATATTTCTCTTGAACAGTAGAGTTCATAAAACATTTTATAAACTTTATGTCATAAAACTCATCTAGTCCAATTTATTTAATCTTGATCCAGGGGAAAGAAGTCAGGAACTCTGTTAAAATCTTAACTCCCCACCTACGCCATCCGCATGATGGCTTGGTCCACCAAAATAAGTGAGTCAAATCTCAAGTCTCCCCTCTACTCCCTCCATATCCAGAAATTCCCCCATTTTTTGTTTTTCCTCCTCTCAGTGTTCTTTATTTCTGAATTCTAATCATCATTCTACTATACCCCCCTTTCTTTCCCTCTCATCTGTGTACTGCCCCCAGGGCTTGGAAGCATTCCAAACACAAGGAAATCATGAAGAAATCACCACTACCCCAGTTTAACACTCATTCACCATCCCCTCCCCTCTCTTCCCTTTTCCTCAGTATTCAAATTTAGCTCTAAGACGAAATAAACCTTGGCATTGGTCATCAGCAACCTTTCTTTTCCTGACCTCCCTGTTTTACTACTGCTCCTCCTCCACCCCATCTTTTCCCAGTGCTTAGAGGCTTGTGAGAGGAGATTAAACTAATCCTATCCACCGACAAGCTCACTAAGCAGTTCCTGAGTAAAGTCCAAAATTCCTGCCCAGCAATAGAGCTGGTGGGAGGTGGTGGTGGTGGGGGGAGAATTAATGTAACAATCAGCACATTATAGCAATAGCTTTTCCGTGAAAATTCTTTCCCTTTTAATAATCCCATACAAAGTCAGGAGGAAGCATGAAGCATGGAGTGTGTGTAGGGAGGGGAAATATAGAGACAATCAGTTTTTCTTTTCTTTTTCTTATTAAATATAAATTAAACAACTAAGTACATTGGCGCCACTGCACTTTTTTTTAAAGTAGTCTAACCTACCCCTTTTCTTCACAAAATGGGAATGAGTGTGTAAATAGCCAACATTTAAGTGGTTTTGGATTGGTTCATTTGCTAATTAATACTTAAGAAAGTAGAATTAGAAAGACTGGGCAGGAGTAAGGCAATTTCGGAGTGTTTTGCCTGTAGCATATTGATGCCTCTGCCCCCAGCTCCAGTTCAGAGACGAGGAAAACCAGTCATCACGCCATCCCTGGGAGAGTATAGCATCCTTCTCACTTTCCTTATTCCACTACCTTTGCTCACTCACCAGTGCACGTAAGTTTCTCTAGAATAGAAGCTGAGAAATATAATCTGATAGGCAATATTTAAATCAGTATCTCAAATCCCTTCACCTTTCCCAGCACTAGAACTCCTATATTTTTTTTCAGAACTAATTTGAAATGAATTTGAGTCTCAAAAGCTGGGTTAGACAGAGGCAGTCATTGCCAGTGGCTGTGCAGGGGGTAAGAAATGTCTATTCAAATAAGGGTGAATGCAATGGGTGAGGTTAAAAAAAAAAAAGTGGGAGAGGTTCAGGGGAAAGTTTAGCCTCAAGGGTAAATCCATGGTTTTTATTCTTGGCATTTGTGATGCCAAAGAATTCCATGTTAAAACAAAATGGAAAAGAGTTAAAAGAAAGAAAGAAACAGAAAGAGTTCCAAAGACACAACTGAAAGGCTGAAGCCACATTAAGGGTAAGACCAATAGACGTATCAAATGGTGTCATCTAGAACCAGTAGAGGAAGGTCCAACCAACTCCACTAGCCTTTAAGAAGAGGTGCTTCTAAATGCGCCCCCCCTCCAAAGTGAATTTTGTTGAGAAAGGCATTTAAACCACAGTTGTGCAATGTCAAACTTCTCAAAGCAATGGATCTTTTCCAAACACCCTCATGGTTTCCTGAGAAACTTTAGAAAGGAAAAAAAACAGCCTAACACCTAATTTGGTTTACACTTTATATGTATATTCATAAATTTTTTCAAGGTGAATATACATATAAAAAAAAACTTTACTATTTTAACAAACATTTACTGGACACCTATTCTTGGGAAAGCACTATATTTGACACAAGGCCCCTAAACCCAGGAAGTACAGCTATGTAAACACTTTTGTTATGATTGTTTTTATAGTCACCTTTCTTAAGTTTAAATATATACATATTACTCCTACTTCAAATTGAGATCCTATGGGGGTAAACGATATCACACTATATGGATTACTTCAGGCATATTTCATATGATGAACACAGGGGAGGAACAATCTGTTCTTTATTTTCATGTATAATATTTTCATTAATATTCCTGTTGTGAAATCTGAAGTATTATCAGCCACATAAAGTTACCTGGAACAATAATACAATCTATGATGTGCTTTCAGATGCAGTGTCTTCATTGATTCTCACAACACTTTCTGGAATAGTAAGAACACGTAATAATTGAGAACACTGATGGATATAATGTTGTATATTTTTCTAAGTCCTATGATCTGATCACAACCTACTGAGTAAGGACTCAACATCTTAGCTCTGTCTTATTGATGTTTTTAAAACATAGAGCTGGCTGTAATCCAGCTGATACCTTACTCTTAGCAGATTGCATCAGTAGCTTAACTTTGGGTGCTCCCCAACAAGGAATAAGAGAGGCATCAGGGAACTATACTCACTCACTTGTATCCTTTATTTCAAATGATGCTGCTGGTTTGATCTCTTTCCTGCCTCCTTTCCCTTCCTCTTCCTCCTTCCCTCCCTCCCTCCCTCCTCGCTACTGCTGGGAGTGGGACAGGGGCTGAGCCGTGAATGAATGCCGTTGCTGCTCCTGTAGCCTCTGGTCTCCAGTGTCTGTGTGCTTTTTGAAACCTCAGGTCAGGGCACCTCTGCCGCTGTCAGGGCTGTTTGTTTTGGATGAAGCCCCTCCTGCTAAAAGGACCGGTGTCGAGTCAATGATGTTGCTGGGGGGAGAAGGATGGAGCTGCTCCCCTAGTTCCACTCTCTCCCAGAGGTCCAGTTCACCCACCTTCAGATGTATAGATCTCTCAGGTGTGCTGGTATGCCGTGCAGGGAATCCCTTGTAGGTCAATGGATATCCTACTGGTCATAACTTGGGAGAGACAAAGAGAACAACTCACTCCACCATAATGCTGAGGTCACCTCTATCGGACTGGAATTCTTATGCAAGTTGATGGGAACATAAATTAGCAAAACCTTTTTTTTTTTCTGCTGTAGTCACTACCACTGGACATACATGTACCTTATCTAGCAATTTTACTACTAAGTATATATTTATTTGTTCACCAAAGAAATGCAATCTTTTTTTTCACCAAAAGACATATTCTGAATTTTCATAGCAACATAATTAGTATTAACCAAAATTTTAAAACTACCTAAATGTCCATTGACAGTAGGATGAATTTAAAAAATTGATATATTCAGACAATGAAATATACTAAATGAGGAAGAATTATAACTGCATACAGTATTGATGAATCTCACTAATATGGTGATGAATGAAAGAAGTCAGATAAGAGATAGCCCCACATTTATAAAATATAATGTATAAAAACTGGCAAATTGGTATTTGCTATCAGAAGTTAGGATAGTGGTCACTCAGGCAGGGTCATTGTGGTGACTGGAATTGGATATGGAGAGAGTGGACTTCTGGCTTGCTGGAAGCTGATTTCACAGAAATGTTGTTTGCAGGAATTTATCAAAGTATATACCATATGTATTAGGGTTCTCTAGAAAAACAGAACTAACAGGATGTATATATGGAAAGAAAGATTTATTTTAAGAAATTGACTCACAATTGTGGAGGCTGGCAACTCTGAAATCTGCAGGCAGGTTAGCAGGCTAGAGACCCAGGGAAGAGTTGATGTTGCAGTCTTGATTCCAAAGGCAGTATTCCTTATTCCTTGGGAGACCTCAGTCTTTTCTTTTAAGGCCTTCATCTGATTGGACGACGCCCATCCACATTAATGAGGGTAATCTGCTTTACTCAGATTCTGCTGATTTAAATGTTAATTACATATAGCAAATATCTTCACAGCAACATCCAGACTAATGTGACCAAACAACTGGGTACTATAGCCTAGGCGATTTGACACATAAAATTAACCACAACAGGCCACCTCTTGCCAACTTGGCACTCATACACATCTCCTTAAACCGTACTTAATGTCCAAATAAAGACAATAACAAGGTCATAATTCCACCTAATATGATACAGTCATCCTGTATACAACCGAAAACACAAACCCTTTCCCCAGAAGATGATGGCAAGTCCTTGGGTGATGTTCACTCTTCTCCTTAATATCCAATAACTTAAATACCATGATGTAAGATCAATGCATCTAATGTTATATAAGGAATTAAAAGAAGAAAACAAAGGTATTTGTCATACACACACACACAATCATATTCTTAACAGAATGAGAAACAAGAACTCGTAACAGTTCTTCTTTCTGTAACTGGTCATATAGTCGTAACTGGTACTTATAAGTACCTTCTTCCACTACCCACTCCATATTCTCTTACCCTCAGCCAGCACCTCAGCTGGTCGTGGTTCTTCACCTGGTGGGGTGATCCAAAACTTCATTCCTGAACTAATCATAGGGAACTCTCCACGAGGCCATAGGTGCAGGCTGGGAGAGAGAAGGTAATAAAGAAGGAGTAGGGATGATGGACACTTGGGTCACTTCATGTAACTTACTTGTGCCTTCAACTCCTGCTTGAGTCCAATCTCATGTGTACTACATTCATTTGATGATGGGCTGCTGCTGTGCATGCCCAACTTTACGGCTTGGTGGGTCAGACAACATCCAGTTCAAATGAGTAGCTCAGGTCTCATAGCAGCTATGCGGCATGTGGTAAGGCTCCAGTACCTACTAAGGCCCAGTAGCAAGCCAAGGGCCATTTCTCAAAAGGAGAGTAGTTATCCACAGAGGACAGCAGGGCTTTGTTCCAAAATCCTTAAGGCTTTACACTGCAATTGACCTTGAGGGGCCTGCCTAAGACTTAAACAGCATTCCTATCTGCCACTGCTACTTTGAGCAACATTAGATCTGCTGCATCATATGACACAAGTGGCAGAGCAGCTTGTACAGCAGTCTAGACCTGTTGCACAGCCTTCTCTTGTTCTAGGCCCCATTCTAAACAAGCAGCATTTGGGGTCACTCAGTAAATGAGTTGGGGTAGCATACCCAAATGAGGAATACGTTGCCTCCAAAAACCAAAGAGGTCCACTATGCATCGTGCTTCTTTTTTGGTTATATGAGAGGCCAGATGCAACAATTTATCCTTTGCATTAGAAGGCCTATCTCGACATGCCCACACAACTGGACCCCCAGAAATGTAGCTGGAGTAGAATCCCCTGGATTGTTGTCATATTTATTTCAACATGCAAGTGTCTTACCAATAAGTCTAGAGTAGTTGCTACTTCTTGCTCACCCATGTCCGATTGGCATATTACCAATGTGTGATGTCTTGTGGAAGGTAAAGGTGACCAAGACCCGTGTGAACTAAGTTATGACATAGAGCTGGAGAGTTGTTATATCCCTGATGTGGGACAGTGAAGGTGTATTGCTGGCCTTGCCTGCTGGAATCAAACTGCCTCTAGCGGTATTTACTAACAAGTACGGAGGAAAAAAAGCATTTTCCATATTAATACAGTCATGTGTTGCTTAATGATGGGGATAAGGTCTAGAAAATGCATTGTTAGGCTATTTTGTTGTTGTGCAAACATCAAACACAAACCTATATGGTATAGCCTACTACACACCTAGGGTATGTGGTACTAATCCTATGGGACCACTGTTGTATATGCAGTCTGTCAGTGACCGAGATGTCGTTATGCAGTGCGTGACTGTAGCTGCATACCAGATACTAGAGGATGTGTTAATTTGATCAAGCAATGAAACTGCCTCTGATATAGCAGATGCAATTGGAGTCACCACCAAGTTAAGCTTATAGTAATCTACTGTTATTCTCCAAGATCCATCGGTTTTCTGCATGAGCCAAATAGATTGAGTTGAATTGTCATGAGGTGGGAATCATCTTCAAGCCCTTGACGATGGCACTAATCTTTATGATCCTTCCAGGAATGCAGTATTGCTTTTGGTTTACTATTTTTCTAGGTACAGGCAGTTCTGGTGGCTTCCATTTGGTCTTTCTCACCATAATAGCCCTCACTCCATGGGTCAAGGAACCAATGTGCAGGGTCTGCCAATTGCTGAGTGTGTCTATTTCACTTATGAATTCCAGTACTGGGAAAATAGTCACAGAATTAGTTTGGGGACCCGCTATGTGACAAAACTGAACTAAAACTCCGTTGATCACCTGACTTCCCTAAGCCCCTACTCTGATCTATGGACCACGGTGACATTTGAGGTTTCCTTAAATTAGGGTCAGTTCAGAGCTAGTGTCCAGTAATCCCAGAAAGTCTGATTATTTCCTTTCCCCAATATAAAGTCACCCTGATAAAGGACAATAGGTACCTTTGGGGAAGGTTGGGAGAAAGATTAACAGTACAAATTTTTGGCAGCATAGTGAAGTCCTTCCTCAAGAGGACATAGCCTCCCCTTCATTCAAGAGGATCTGGGTCTGTGTATTGGCTCAAGTCTGAAAATTGATTGAATGATCATGACTCTGTTTTTATGACTCAAATCAGACTTTAGTTCACTTGACCTAGAAGGCTTCCACTTACATAGACCAAGTAAAAATTTAATAGACTGTCCATCTATTTTGCTTCCGGGAACACCATTAGCCGGTACCATAGGTCTCTGCCAGTAAGACTATTCTGATTGCTGCTTTGACTCTGCTGTCCCTATGGTAACCACACCCACCTTGCCTTTGGTGATTAAGTGCCACCATTTAGCCCTTGCCACCCTGAGATCCAATTATCCCCATTGCATTTAGGTTTACAATTCAGTGGCAGCAGTTCCCACTATAATTTCTAACCTATACAAAACATTGACCACAAAGCTCTTCAAGGATGCTGGGGCTCCTCTCACAAATTTATTTCTCAAGTCATGTTGTAAGGTGTGAACTCTGGATCTTCCAGGGGTGAGTGAGCAGGTCTTACATGATAAATACACTCTAACATTCCAATTTCTCTAAGTCTTTGGATCCTTTTACCATATACCAAGGCAGTTCTGGCATTTCAATTTAATGTAGGATAGGCCACCTTTTGGTCTAGGTTTTAACCAACCAAACTGTTAGAGCCCTTTCTAGCCCTTTAATCTGCTACATTAAACTCATATTCTCTGCTTAGTGGGCCCATATCAATAAATTCAGCTTGATCCAACTTTATATTCCTTCTACCATTATCTCACATCCTTATCATCCATTTCCACACATATTCCCTGGATTTCTGTCTGTATAAATTGGAAAAAGCATGCAGTTCTTCTGGAGTGTAGCATACATCATGGACCACACTTTGTACCTCATCTTTCAGGGCCTGCTGGGACTTGAGTCTAGTTATAGGTCTAAGAGCAAAGAGGGATGGTAGTCAGGGGGTGGGATCTTGAAGACAATCAGCAGTGTCTTGCAGGGCAGTTATTTCAGGGGAGGCCATTATAGTTTCTTCCAGTAAAGCAGGGTTAATCTTCTTAGACGGGGATGTAATGACAGCTTCTACTGGCAAAGACGACTCATCAGAATTTAGAGTTTTAATGTCTCCGGTTTCATGAGAAACTTCCCATATGTCCCCACTCCCATTTTGAGAATTCCATTCTATCTCAATCAATACTCTTAATTTAGCAGCAGAACTCTGTGAGGTTGGGAATTCAATTTGAATTATAATTCAACCACTCTTAGGATGAGGCTCTGGGTTTGATTTTCGATAATCTCAGCTCTGCAGCTATAGGAGATAAGTGTGTCTTTTAGGGCAGACATAAAAATTGTTGGGCCATTTGTGAGGTGCTTGAGCTGAGAATTTGAATCCCAAGCTTATCCTTTTCTTTCCCCACTTTGTCCAGCACAATTAGGAGTAACCAACCAATCTCATTACACTCATTAGTTTGACAAAAAATATGTTCTAAGGTATCAAATACACCATATTCCTACCTTTATGTGTACACACATACACACCTCCCTTCTCTTTCTGTTACAGATACACATGAAACCAATAAAAAGAAATGTTCTCAATTCTTTTATTTTTTAGGGAATAAGGAAGTCTCTTTGGGTCCTTGAGCATTGTGTGAAGATGTTATTTTTGAAACTGCTGCAGCCATCATGTAACTAAGAGGGAGTGAGGCTTCACAGGTGGAAAGAACTTGGACCCTTGATGACAGGGTTGATTCATTGAATCAACAACCCATCAAATGCCCAATGCCTAGACTTCATATGGTATGAAATTACAGGTATTCCTATTGTTTAAGCTGTTTTGATTTGAGTCTTCTGTTACTTGCATCAGATTATTTTAACTGATACACATATTATAGGGAGTTGCCAGGAAATATTTGAGTCAATACATCTTAATGCTAGAAAAAATCTTTTGGCATCATACACTTTCATATGATATATTGTTATGAAACAAGCTTGTAGCAGTGCCAGAACTAGAATCCAGATAATCCTGACTCCAAGTTCATTGTTCTTTCTTTTGTGTTACTCAGTGCATGAATATCTAAAATATCTCTTATTGTTCTGATATTAAGGGTCTATTATCCATATGTGCTTGCCTTTAGTTCTTACCTAAAAGATGACATGAAATTATTTTTTAAAATATTTTTCTGATTAGTAACTAGTGGTTTCTATAAATGACGTTGTCTTATTGTACCAAAGAGTTTAATTCTTTTTCTCCATATCCTGACCTTATATAAAATAAAAATTCCCTGAGTGAACTTATACTGTTTCTTAGCTATCCATCTCACAGATGGGTTGTCCAAAGCTATCATCTGTTTCACATAGGGCACATCCATCTAGTTCTATGAAAGTTGCAAAGAGTAACCCAAGCTGAACTGAAATGTGTTCTTTGTCACAGCTTTCCAATCTGTCAAATGTTGAGGATGAAAAATGATTGGCAAATAGTGTGGCTTGTCAACTCCTCAATCAAGCACAGTAAAATCTAGAAAGATAGATGTTGTGATGACCAACATTTTCATGTACTATATTTCATGTATAAATAAACATCGAAAAGTTTAAATAGTCATAAATATTCAGCATAGTTATGTTATTTTTCTCAGAAATTTTAAGAAATTTTTTCTGTCCTATCTTATTGAGTTTTCCCACTTAGAATCTCACAAAAAAAGAGAATTACAGAATATTAGACATGATTTGAATGTTAGAGATCACTGAATCCAGGCCAACCATTTCAAAGTTGAAAAAACTGAGGCCTGACAAGTCACATAGTCACAGAGCTGGTCAGAGGTAGTCATGACTTGACACTCTCAGTTTTATAATTAATGGTAGGCAGAATATCAAGATATTATTTAATTTGTCCAAGTTATTGCAGTTAAAACATGAGGAATTCAGGATTCAGATACAAGTCTCTCTGACTCCCGAGTTCACACTCCCAGCTATAAAGCTATTCCAACATGAAATTGCGAAGTTTTATCATCTGTGTCCCAATGATTAGTTCATTTAGGAAATAACTGAGTGCATTTTAAGTTCCAGACAGTAGACTAAATACTAGGTATACAATGGTGAATAAACAGTCATGGTCTTTAGTTACATTAAATAGACAAAATGTGTAGATAGTGGGAGAAGTGTGAAGATAGTGGAAACAGGAAACAAGAGAGTGTCCAGAAAGAACAGTATAAACCAGTTACACCAGAGGATTAAGCAAGGAGAACCTTGGTTTTGATGTGAAGGAGGAATAGTAGTAGAATGCAGCATATCAGAGATAGGAAATAGTATATATAAAATGCTCTGAATTAAGAAAGGACTATACATGTTGAAAGAAGTGTAGTTGGTGCATAGTGAACAACTGAACAGTGGCATGGAATGAGGTTGAAGAGATAGGAAATAAAAACATCACATGTAGGCTCATAGTCAGTCTTGAGCTGAGAGAAGTTTGGAAGAGATAATATGAAAGATTTGAGAGAGAGCAGATGCACCATCGTCTTGGAGAGTGAGTAGATATAGTAAAATTGCTAGGCAGTGTTGAGAACCTGCTTGAGTTTGAGATCATGAATTTAACGTGAAACTATTTGTGGTAGGTTGATAAATGATCTCCCAAAGATATCAGATCCCCAATCCTGACCTGTGAATGTTAATTTACATGGTAAGGTTTTTGCAGGATGTGATTAAGTTAAGGATCTTGAAATGGAGGAAATTATCCTGGATTATCCAGGTAGACTCTAAATGCCATCACAAGTGTCTTTATGATGGCACAAGACTGAAGCAGAGGAAGATTCTACCCACAGAAGAGGAGGAGACAATGTGACCATGGAGGCAGAAATTGAAGTGATATGGATGCATGGCAAGTAATGCCAGCAATCACTAGAAGCTGGAAGAGTCAAGGAATATATTTTCCACAACAGCTTCTGGAAGGAGAATGGCCCTAACACCACCTTAATGTGACTTCCGGCCTCTGAAACTGTGAGGGGATAATTTTCCATTATTTTAAACCAACAAATTTGTGGTGATTTGTTACAGTAGTCTTAGTAAACTATGCTATTCTACCCAGTTGCATGACTCTTTCCAGCTGCTCTAGTGTAGTCACAGAAATGGTGGATGGTTGAGTTGTTTTTGTAAGTAGGATGGAGGCAGACAGGGGTATGGAATCCTGGATGTTTTCAAAGTAATGATTGTAACAGTGAAACATGGATTCTAAACTGTCATAAGGGAAAGTGAAGATAAAATGGGGTTGATGGAGAATGAAAATATGAAGGCATTAAAGATTAGAGGTCATGACTTGGTTGAAGAACCATTGTAAGTGTAGGTACCTGTTAACAGTCATTAAATCTTGAATGAAATTAAATCAAATGTCAAGTTCAAGGTTCTTGTGTATTGCCAAGCTCAAAACGTAGCACTGAATTATAATCCGTAGAGATTACAAAATTGGAGGTGTTGCAAATTGGAGTCTTGACCAATGAAGCCATTTCCCAGGACTATATCAGAAACTTCACCCTGTGCAATGAAAGCTGAAATATTAGAATTATAAGTGTATCTACTTATACAATACTGGATTCAAGTACTTACTGAGAAATTAGCAGAAAAACGACACACTTCAACAAATATTTTGGTTCCCCCCATACCCCCTCTGCATGAGGAAAGTCCTTTAAATTTTTATGTTCCCTTGACTTAAAAAAAAAAAAAAGTGTCAAATAGCATTAACCAGGCATTTCTCTAACATTCTGGGTCAAAAGATAAAAATACTCAAAATGCACATAAAGAAAAGGAAGAATTTGGGAAGAATTGTACTCTTTACATTTGGGAAGAATTATGTTCTTAATTTTTAGGTGGAACTTTCTAATTTAATTGTTTTCCAGAAAATTAATAAAATTGTATTTTAGATATAAATAGATGTATGCCTCTGGGACTCACTTCATATATAAAATTTCTAAATATGCTCATAAATACATTAGAGACCATCAAATTACTTTTTTTCATAAGCATTTATTCAAAGTGCATTGTCTCTATGGTCCTTAAATCATTTTTAGTCTAAATTACTAGACATGGGCTTTAATTCTATGTCAGGTAGCTCAGCTCAACTCTATTTAATATGACATCTACAAACAATACTTAGGGAACGTCTATTCTGCGCAAGGCCTGTACTTAACCTAAAGAAATTTTCAGGCAGGGTTGATTCTCTTCCCATAATAATCTTACATGTCAGTAAAGGTGAAGCTTAAAGGAATGTGATGTTCTCTGGACTAATGATCTCATAAATTTGCTCTCCATCTGGGCCAGCTATCTTTACTCTCTCTCTGTTACTGCACAGGATCAACAAGAGAAAAGAATTTACTGTATGACCCATCTAGGGAATAATATCCTTCAGAGCTGGGGATTGTAGTGAGTAGTAGTCTTTACCAAAGGTATTAAGAAATTCCCATTCCAAAAGAAGTTGGAATGGAAGGTTTAGGTTAGAGTATGGAGTCAGAGTCCTACACCATACCCATATCTGAATCCCTTGCCCTACCCTCTGAATATTTTTTCCCCATTCCCAAACTCTCAAGACCTTCTACTTTCATCTGATTATTCAAAGTTCATAGTATAAAGAGCCAATTCTTGTTGCTTTGCTATAAGGTAGAGTGCCTTGAAATCTAAAATTTCTTCCTGTGACCAATGATGTGCTAAATATTTAATAACCAGCTCAGTGATGATGGATTGTGCCCCTATATGTAATATTTGCCAATTTCCATGGTATAAATACTCCCTACATGGCTCATTTCAAACTACCAACATGAAGTCACGGAATGCAGAGTTGGAAAGAGATGTGCAGTAGTTCACTGTTGTCTAGTATGTCTACCATAAAGATACAATAGATATAAATAATCTCAAGAGCATAGATAGTGATAAAATGTAGCCAAGTAATTAGGAAGTGACACATTTTGAGTATTCATTATCTCTGTTTATCAATAATTTATTTAATTGTAAATTTGTATAATTTAATTCCTGAAAATGACTGTATTTAACAACTGGTTTGCAAAATTCTTAAGTTAACAATCAACTCTTGTGAGCTTGTATGAACTGACACCAGAGATCACTGACTCCAACCCTATCAAAATGGCACTCATGGCATATGCCCTCTCTTTTACATCATGACCCCCTCTTTCTTTGTTTTTTGCCAAGTTTTATAAGCATATCTCAGATAACTTGCTCTGAAAAGACATAAGAGGAATTAACTTTCTCAGACTTATGCCCTGTATGGTAGAGAAAATTCTAAGCTCACACTCAAATGAGTCAAATTCTTGTGTAGTGCTCTCCTCTTGAGTGTGGGTGGGAAACTGTGACTTGCTTCTAGCAAAGATGATGGAATAGTTACTCCCAAGACTGAAAGATGGCATCTTAGAAGACTGGAAAGAGAGATTATCGTTCTGTCTTTGAAGAAGTAGGCTGCCATGTTGTGAGGCAAGGAATGAGGGTCCTGTAAGTGCTGAAGTTAGCCTCTTAGCTGACAGCAGAATAAGAGAGAGGACATCAGTCCTATAACCATGAGGAACTGAACTCTTTCAACAACCATGTGAGTTTGAAGAGCACCTGGAGCTCCGGAAAGTAATGTAGCCCAACTGACACCTAGATTGCAGCTATGTGAGACCCTGAGCAGAGAATCCACTTAAGCCAGGTCTGGGCTCCTAACACATGGAAATTGATCAGTGTGGATTGTTTTAAGCTGCTAAATTTGTGGTAACTTGTTATGTAGCAGTAGAAAACTAATACAATACTTATACTTGAATGAGAACATTCTAGGTATGGAAATCAAATTGAAAATTAAATTTTTCTCCAGAATTTTGAAATCTTGGTTCCTTCCTGTGTGACTGAGTTTTTTAAATACCATGCTGATTCTTATTCTTTATAGATAAACTCTTTTGCCTCTCTGAAAGTTTTTAGAGGTTTTTTATTCTTGTTTTTCTGAAATTTCATGAAAACATGTCATTTTAAAAAATAACAGCTTTATTGAGACTTTAATCACATATCATACAATTCACAGATTTAAAATGTAAAATGTAATGGTTTTTAGTGTATTCACGATTCGTGCAACCATAACCTCGGTACATTTTAGAACATTTCATCACCTCAAAAAAAACCCCATCCCACTAGCAGTCGTCCCTATGTTCCCCCAATACCCCCAGCCCTAGGCAACCACTATTTTACTTTATGTCTCGTAGATTTGCCTATTCTGGTTATTTCATATAAATGAGATCATACAATATGTGGTCTTCTGTGACTGGATTCACTTTGCATAATATTTTTAACATCCATCCATGTTGTAGCATGTACAGGTACTTCATTTATTTTTACTGCTAAATATTATTCTATTTATGGATATATCACATCTTATTTATCCATTCATCAGTTATTGGACATTTGGATTGTTTCTACTTTTTGGCTATTATGAATAATGCAGCTATGAACATTTGTGTACAAGTTTTTGTGTGGACATGTGTTTTCAATTGTCTTAGTTATATAGGTAGGGGTCAAATTACTGAGTCATATGGTAAATCTATATCTAATCTTTTGAGGAACTGGGAAGATTGCTTTCTAAAATAGCCACGCCATTTTTCATTTCTACCAGCAGTACATGATGGTTCCGATTTCTCCACATCCTCACCAACACTTGTTCTTATCTGTCTTTTTGATAATAGGCATGTTAGTTGGTAGAGATTGGTTTCTCTGTGTGGTTTTCATTTGCATTTCCCTGATAGCTAATGATGTTGAGTATCTTTTAGTTTGCTTATTAACTGCCTATGTATGTCCTTTGGAGAAATGTCTATTCAAATCCTTTACCCAATTTTAATTGGGTTATTTGTCTTTTTATTATTGAGGTGTAAGAGTTTTCTTTTACATATTCTAAATCAAAGTCCTTTGTAAATATATGATTTCAAAATGTTTTTTCCCTTTTGGTGTGTTGTCTTTTCACTTTCTTGATGGTTTCTTTTGAAGGACAATTTCTTCTTAAAACATGCCTATGTTTTCTTCTAAGGGTTTTACAGTATTAGCACTTACATTTAGGTCTTTGGTCCATTTTGAGTTAATTTTTTTATATGGTGTGAGGCAAGAATGTAAATTAATTTTTTTGAATGTGGCTACTCAGTTGTCCCAGCGCCATTTCTTGAAAAGACTATTCTTTCCCCATTGTATTATCTAACCTCCTTATCAAAAGTCAGTTGACCATAAATGTGAGGGTTTGTTTCTGGATTCTCAATTCTATTCTATTGGTCCATATACCTATTATTTCAGTACCAATACTACTTTTTCTCTCAAACACCTCCTTTCTGCTTATTGTCAAATATACTATTATTTGTATATGTTATAGGCTCAACATTACGTTATATACACATTATTTTATACAATTACTTTTCAAATCAGTTAAGAAAAGAAAGAAGAAATATGCATGTATACAGTCTTTTATAAATACATAAAAACCTTTAACAGTGCTCTTTGTTTTTTCATGTAGATTTGAATTAACGTTAGGTGATTCTTTTAGAAAAGGGTTCTCTCCGTGTCTGTTTATCTGAGAATGTCTTTCTTTCACCTATCTTTGCTGTAAACATTTTTGCCACAAGCATTCACCTCTATTTTTGACACATAGTTTTCCTAGATATAAGATTCTTGGTTGACTATTCTTCTTTCTGTACTTTAAATATGTTACCCCGTTGCTTTCTGGTCTCCAATCTTTCTAATGAGAAGTCAGCTAATTCTTTTATTGGAGTTCCTTGTACTTGATGAGTCATTTTTCTCTTCTGCTTTCAAAATTTTCTTAGTCTGCGGCTTTCAGCATTTTTTTGCTATGATATGTCTGTGTGTAGATCTCTTTCTATGTATCCTACTTCAAGTTCATGGAGCTCCTTGAATGTGTAGATTAATGTTTTTCATCAAATTTAGGACTGTGTAGCCAATATTTCTTCTAATATTTTTCAGCTCTGTGTATTTTTCTTCATTCTTTATTCTCACTGTTTTTCAGATTGCATATCTCTCATGTTCTACTGTATAGTTCATTGATTCTTTTTTCTTCTAGTTTAAATCTACTTTTCTCAAACCTACTTTAGTGAATATTTCATTTTGGTTATTGAACTGTCTATGAAATTGGTAATTTCAGTAATTTCCATTTCATTCTTTTTATAATTTCTGTCCCTATTGGTATTCACTATTTGATGAGATATTATCATCTTAGCTTCCTTTGCTTCTTTAAGCATGGCTTCCTTTTATTTGAATATAGTTATGACCACGTCTGGTGTTTTTGCCATAAATATCTTTGCTGTAAACATCTTTGCCACAAGCATTTTCACTGCATAACTAATGGGCTGTAAGACAATTTTGCCATAAAAAATAATAAAATAACTGGTTGACAGTTTAATTTTTTTTTTTTTTTGGTTCCATTTCTCCATTGATGTATCAACCACCACAAAAGATAAAAAACTAACTGGTTGACAATTTGGGCTTTTTTTTTTTTTGTCAGTTTTGTTTCATTTCCCCATTGACAGTTCTTGCATGAAGACAAGTGCTTAATTAAGTACAATCCACAAAAACTCAAATCAAATCAGTTCTTTGTGCAATATTGTCATGAATCTACGTACACACATTTTAAATGTATTCAAGTATTTTGCATTTTGCTATAAAGTCTTTTTAATTTTCTTATTCATTTTTTCATGTTTAATTATGTCCTCTTTTAAATTAATGTCCTCTTTTATTTTTCTTGATTTTATCTTTTACTGCAAAATTGCTTTATGGCCAATTAGTCTTGTGGCACACATGTTCACGGCAAAAACGCTATGGCAGAGATGTCTACAGCAAACCTGTTTGCAGCAAAATCACCAGTTAACAATGCCTGCTCTGAAGTCTTTGTCTGTTAAACCCTACATTTGGTTTCCTTGACAGGCAATTTCTCTTGGCTACTTTTTTTATGTCTGTATGGGTCACACTTCCCTGTTTTGCTGCATGTCTCATATTTTCTTTCAAAAGTTTGATGTTTTAGGTAATGTAGCAATTCTAGATGCTGATTCTCCTTACCCCTTTCTGGGGCTTGTTTTGTTGTTGTTTGCTCATTAATTTGTTTAATGAATTAGTTAGACAATTTTAATGAAGTCTGTTTCCCTATCAGTGTGAACCCTCTGATGTTGCTCCTCAAAGAGTGCAGCTCTCTTGGCTTGGTCACAGTCACCCTGGGATGATAGCGACTTTAGCAGGGTTCTCTTTGGCTGTCTCTTTCTCTGATTTCTCTGTCAAATTGTCTGCTTACTTTAATATCCCGCTCAGCTTTTAGGCTCCTCTAATTGCTGGCTGATTGTTCTATTGTTTTCAATAATGCCATGGGGCATAAATGGGGTTACAGTCTGATACAAATAAATCCAAGCAGAGGTAGTGTTTGAGACAGGTGTTTGAGGTTTGCTGTGATCCCAAGAGGGCTCTTCTTAGCTATCTCTTTCCATGGTTCTCTCTGGTAAACTTGTTGGCCTACAGTTTAGCTTTTTATCTGTCATAAAGCTACCAGCCTCCTCATAATTGCTTACCACCACAAACTCCATTTCTCTTTCTTTCTTTCTTTCTTTCTTCTCTTCTCTACTTTTCTCTTTCTCATTGCCAGCCATACCTCTGACTTTAAGCCTGGAACTTCCTAGGAGTTTTGCAGGGAATGTCAGATCCTGTCTTTACCGTTAACTCCCAATGCGAGTATTCTTGGCAGCAGGTTTCTCAGCTACTACTTCTGTCTGTATGCTCCCATCTGCTGTCTGTTAAAAAAAAAATTAGGTCCCAGGTACAGATGACCTTCTCCTATCCTATTGCAAAACTTTTAAAGAAGAGAGTGAATTTATTTTAATAACGTCAACTTGCACAAACACACACACACAAAATTTTCTCATAACCCTCCAATTCTCTAACTGGAATGTGTTGAGCTGGCAAACGCTTGAAAAGGTTAAGGGATAGATGCGATAGATGTTCTAATGTAATATTATGAGTCATTGGGAAAATGTCATTTTCGTATGGTTGGGTAAAGGAAAGATTTAAAATTTTGAGGTATCATTTACTAGATTGATGCAGCAAGACTTTGCCATGTGTATCTTAGAGAACCGAATCAAAAGGAGGGGACATTAAGAGATTGAGAGTTGGAAATTAAAAAATAAAAAACGAAGGTAAGGAAGCATGACAAGGGCTTAGAACAGGCTATTGAAGAGAGCTAAGGAAAATCTCCAAAACGGAGTCCATGCCAGCCATGCTCTATTCCCTGTCCTAGGACTGTTTATTTTCACTCACCTGTTACAGATAGTTTATAGAAGGAATGTGGTCCCAATATCTATCCCAGGTGGTTTGAAATTCAAGCTATATTGGTCTTGGGAAGATTCAAAATGATGGGCTTTCTGTTAGGTCACTTAAATGAGAAGAAAAAAGTGGATTAAAGTCACTTACATAGAAATGTATGTGAGAAATGGTATTTTAATAGTTGGTCACATTTCAACCTGAAACTGTAATGTACTAATTGCCCTGAGGAACTCAAGGGAGGTTTTGGAAGCATTTAACTGTTTCTCCAAATTGTTTTATTCTTTTTGTTATGTTAGTAGATGCAATCACCAACTACCCTGAGCTAGACCCAACCCCACCCCAAGAGTGATGCCTATGACATTTCCCTCATTTTTAAGGCTAAGATCTCCTCTGTAGGAGGAGCTAAGGCCTTATTGCCATAACCTGCAGCATATGAGGAAGCATATTTTCCACGTGAGCCTCAGCAAGCAAATACCCACCTTGTCACTTTTGAATATTCATTCCCCATCCGAAATAAAAGGGCCCTGCTGGTCTGTTCTCATACTCAGGGAGAGCCATGACTTTGGAAATGATTCCCCGTGGTCTCCTATTTGCGGCAAATATACTTTACTTTGTGTGACAACTACGTCTGGTGGAGAGTCTGATTTTTAACTCACCAGGAGGTGAACCCACTTTGGTTCATTAACAAAACCTAGGGCGCTATGCAGAGGATGAGGCTGGTGGCCCCAGCTGGAGAAGGCAACATGTGGTGTGGTGTGTATGTGTCTGTGTGTGTGTAGGAGAGAGGGTATGTGTGTATTGGGGGTAGGGTGAACGTACAGAGAGAACCTGAAAGCATTAGAAAGAAAACCAGAAAGTCAACCCTGAAATGGTGTTGACTAGGGATGCTGGAACTCGCACCTGTTCCCTCCCGCATTATTAGATGTGAAAACTAAACTACATGAGAATCACCTCCTCCTTAGATCTGGCACAAGTAGACTTCATAACTGTCCTTGCCTATAGCTCTACCACCCAATCTCACTTGCAAAACTTTATTTTATTCTTTTCTTAATCTCCAGTTCCTTGATCTACCTTAGTCTCAGATAAAAGGTAGAAATTTGGAGAAGCTGCAGTTCTTATACTGTTTCTCCTTCTGAGAACTTTGTGGACCACACTTCAGCACCTTTAGACATCAAGTGGGATCTCTGTCTTGACTTAGCTGTCTTGTGGATGCTTTTGTCAGTCCCAAGCATGCTTAGTGACCAAAAGAGTGCTGTGATATGGTGCCTACCAGCTACCAAGTCATTTGGACTAAGACACTAATCTACACTAAACCAGTGTAAGCAAAAACCACTCATATGCAACATTTCCAACCTCTATCAGTTTTTCAAGTCTTATGGTCATTTTACCTTTTATGAGTTTCTAAGTAAGTAGATTTGCCAGCTAACTTATGTAAATAATTTATTTTACACTCTGGATTTAAATCACTTTATCAAACGAAGGATAATATGTTGGGTTATTTGGTTTTCT